>NW_009628402.1:0-16147 GCF_000690535.1 Cariama cristata | reverse complement strand
GTGACAACCAGTGTTTAAGTAATGGACTTTTTCTGAAAAAAAGGTGGCTTATGGCTGGTTATAAGATGTTTTCAGCCCAAACTAGTGCCTTTTGTCAGAAGCCTTACAGTGGTGCACTAAATATATTCAAGTAAAATGTAAAGAATTTGTGACAGACCCTCCAAATTTAGATCTCTGCATAGAAATGTTCATATGGTAGCCATTAAAGTCAGCAGTGACCTGACATCAGAAGGTCTGAGAAGACATTGACATCCCTTAGGATTGATAAGGCTGGTGGTCTTTTTATTGCTATTTTCAGTGTGTGGCTTGCGGTGGGAAGAGGACCATTATTTGACTAAAAGCTGTATCTCCTATATTAACCACTGACCTAATCTTTATCTTCTTCCTTGAAAATAAAAGTTTTTATCAGGTGACTTCTGCTGAATTCTGTAACCTTCTGACCAGCCAAGCCTTATTGTCTGAAAAGCCTCAAAAGAAAGGAGAAACGCCAATCTTTGTATGCAAGAATGTGTAACTCATATTACATAAAATTTTTGAAAATAATTTTTGAATTTTTGAAAATTTTGCTACACTACTGTTAGGATTGTCTTCTGGAAATATAAAACTTTTCTTCTCTTTTTTACTCTCCTAACAATAGCATTACAACCTACAGGATATTTTTCAGACAATCTATGTACCCAAACATGGCAGAGTTGAATTATTGTCCTGCTCTTTAAAGAGATGACAAACTAGTTTCATGTATGATGTAGGAGAAAAATAATTAGGAGAGAGAAATATATACAGCTACATTCAGGCTATTAGATAAAGTCTGAATATGATTTTGGGCTCAGAAAAAAGAAAACTAGCTTATTCCTACGTATTATAAGCTGTTAGTCAACTACCTTGAATGAGAGAGAAAAGTGTAAAATTTTATAATTAAGTATTTCAGTTTTGTAAGTTGGGTGTGCATGAAGGAGGCCCTGCTGATTGTAGCTGTATACCTAATACCACTTTTGACAAGGTTATTGATGACAAGGAAGTGAGCAAATCATTCAAACTGGTGAAAATTGTAAAGAATGGCAGATTACTCATGAAATACATTTTAGGTGGAAAAATAAACAGCTATGAAAGTTAAGTACAGGTTCTGTTTCAATGGTGAAAGGTAGTATTGTGTATCTAGAAACAAAGAAATGTAGGACAAAATTGATGCGTGAGAAACAGCTCCAGAAAGGATTTATTGGTGAATATTCAGATGTGCTTATGTTCTTAATGCAGTGCTATCATCCAAAAGGTTAATGGCATCTGTAGGGGCCAATTTAGAAGAATTTTTTAGAAATAAGGGAGTGGACTCATTGTATGTCCGATACAGAAGGAATAGCTCCTGGAATAATGTGTCCATTCCTGATATTCACGATGACAAAGAATATTGAAATATGGAGAGCTTGGGAAAAAACATTGCAGGAATTATTAACATAATGAAAGACTCCTTCTACAGAAAGTAAAGTTTAACTTGTTCACACTACTTTAGATATATGTTTGGGAAACATGACAGCAATTTTTGATCTGTCAGGTAGAACTAGAACAAAAACTCTTAATTGTTGATAGCTGAAGCTGGACAGGAGACAACAAGGAATTGGATACCTTCAGCCGCAAGAGTAATCACAAAATCATTTTCACTGTGGAAGGTAATAAATCGAGAGGGAATATTTTTGTCTAAAGATGATCTGTGAATCTAGATCAGCAGATATGTAGTTAAAGTAGAAAGCAATATTAAAAATCTATTCCTAGAAAAAAAAAATTTAAATTGGAAATAGTCTGAAGCAAAGGCGATAAGAAGAACTGATATAATAGAATAGCCTTTGAAGCTGATTGTTTCCTTTTCTTGAAAATATTAAAGTACAGCCTACAATGCCAAAGCAAGTTACATATTGTTAGTGAAAAATTGAAACCTATGATAATGAAGACATTGTAGTTTCTGTTTGCCTAGGCCTTCCTTGGCATTGATTTATCAAAAGAGTAAAATACACATAGTGCTCATCAGCATCTCGTGCGCTTAATTTCCATGGTACTGGTGTCAGAATACCTGGATAAATGGATAAGTAAAAATTTGTTGTGAATAATAATTATAATTATTTAAAAGGGCACCAACATGGTGACTAACAAAATTGTTAGATTTGTTTTCTGACTTGGATGAGGTTCCTGGATCTTAAGTAAGAAGCACCAGATTGTTGAAATCATTTACACCTACTTTCCACAGTTAGGTGTCACAGCATCTAAACACCTTCACATTCCTTTCCTGAATCCTATTGAAGGTGATGGAATTTAACAATATCTTATGATTATTCATCCCTCCAGTTCCTTGCTGAATTAGTACAAGATGCTTAAAAAACCCAACGGATTTTGGGAGTTTTTATTCTGATGTGGCGTTTTAAATTAAGGATTCATTTTGCCACAACAGATTCTCAGTTTTGAATCCTTTCTCAGCTTGGTTCTCTAATTTAGCCCTTCACATACATTCACTGACTGCTATACTTTCCTACTTAACAGGGATTACTGCAAGTTGATTTACTTTGATCAAAGGCAGTTGGACATTTTTCTGTGTTATTCTGGGGGAAGCGAGTCCTTGGGCTGCATCTCTACAGATAAGATTTGCCATGAAAAAGAATGCTGCCCATTTTTCAATAAGGCTTCTATGTTTTTATTCTTTAAAAACATAATTTAATGTTTGTGTGTTATCACACGAAATGTGTAATGTGTAGCATCTTGTTTCCACAAAACCCCTGTGGAGACAATAATAAGATATAAAGTTGCAATTACTTGTATTATATGGGATCGATTAGACTAGCTAGGAACACATATCTGCATTTAAAGCAGCTCAACCTCATTTTCAGTGCCCTTGATAATAAAATTTCTATCTATCTTAAGCGTTTTTCATCAATTGATTTCAGTGTACTTGATCATTTAAGGTATCATGTTCAAAAGCGTACTAAGAAAATGAGCCTCAAAATAATAAAATCCCTGTAGCACAGGGTATGGTGAATACTTCTGAAGTTCAGGTCAAGGGGAGCCTCAGCTGATATCACAAGTCAGGCCAGTAGGGATGGCTCTTGCACTGTAACTGTCCAGAAAATCATTATTCTATTTTAGTCAGAAAAAACCCAAAACTCTCTGTGCAGGAGAGAGAATAGATCTGTCAGGATGTATTCCCTTGGTTTTTGCTGCTCTGAGTAATACCAGAGGAAATGTTCAAAATGTTTGTAATTGGCAATAAGAACAAACAAAAACATGATAATATTTTATGCACTGATTTTCTGAGACACTCACCTGCTAAAACCAGATATAAGGCCTGATAGTCTGGATCAGAGACATGAACCTGCTCCTCCCAGGTTTGTTGCTTATGCATTAAGTGCAGGAGAATCAAGACACTGGCATATAGAACATACATTTTTGCCTGCATAGCCTTAAAAAACTAAGATTATTCTGTTGATATGTTTTCATACTAGCTAGAGATATCCATGGAATGGATCATGAATGAATTGAAAATGTCAGTAGATCAGTAAATGACAACAACAACAGTTATAAAAAACACATGTACACAAACAGCTTAAATTGTCCTCTTAATCTAAACCTCCATAATTTTTATTTCTTATGTCTCAAGGTGGTTTTTTTTACTGCTAAGGCATAGGCAAACTATCAAATAAATCTGGTAGCAAATACCTTTGCTCTGCTGTTTGCACTTTTTGAACATGTTCAGCAAGTACACTTCCTTTGTGAGAGAGAATGGGGGAAGTTTCTGAGGGAAATTTCAGTCATGCTTATAAAAGAGTGTAATGTGAATAAGTTAAAAATGTGTTGTTGCAGACCACTAAACATTTCAGCCAGAACTGGCCCGGGTTTCAGATGAAGTACTAGACTAATCTTGTCTAATTATGCATTTTAAAAGCTGAAAAGAGGTAATAGGAGTTATTTGGTACACAATGACTGCAAACAGTGTGCCTGCTCTGCATTTCTATTTCACATTGAGCCTGAAATGACCACAGAACATTAAAACAAACTGTAACTTCTGTGCCTAGCTGTGATTTTTTTTGTTCAACAAACTTGCTGTGGAGTTGAGAGTCGGATTAATATCTGGTATTTGTGTTGTGTGTTTCATTCTAGGCACTAGTCTTATGGACATCCTATGTGTTTTGGCCCTTGTTGCTGTGGTTTCATAAGAAATACAATGAATCTGCAAGTTTAAAAATAATGTAGCGAATACATTATGTTCTTAGCTTGACAGAATATGATAAGAAAAGGCTACCCCTTAACTTGTTGACTTTTTTTTTTTTGGTTTGTCTTTTATTGACAACTTCACTGTAATTTTTGCATTTTTTTCTGTTTTAGTCAAAATAAGAATCAGGGACAGTTAATATAAAAGGCAGATACAGGGCTCATTTAGCATGGTGTGTATAGCTCTAAAACCAATCTGAAGACGTGTGGATTCTTTCCCGATCATATTGCTACCTGACAGAGTGATACCGTGTCATTAAATATGGGAGCTTGGATTTTTCATCAGTAAAATATGGCCAGGTACATTTGATTTTATAAAGTCCTTTGAGATTTTTTTGGTGTAATGCCACATAGATAGAACAGTTGTTATTACTATGATGTGATGCTTAGCATTAGACCCATGTCAATGTTTTCTTGTTTCAAGTCCTGTGTTTGCCTCAGAAGATCTCTCAAGTAGACATTTTGCTTTCTTTTGATTTGCTAGGTACAAGGTGTTGCTGTTTTTTTTTTTAATAACTTTGAGAAATTATTAAAAATAATAAATTTAAAGTTACTACCTATCCAAATCAGAACAGTAGTGGCAAAACAAATGGTTTTCACTATGAAAATACTTTGGAAGTTGCAAGTAGACAGGTTTGCAACAATATTTTATTATTTGGAACTTGATTAATGGTCAGATATTAGCAAATGAAACATTCCCCTTTATGGAAAAAATAGTGGAAAATAAATATTTCATCTTAATGAAATCTTTCCTTGGCACTTACCTTTGTAACATAAATGACACATCAGTTCCAATTTGTGACAAACAACTAAGTTAATCTGGCACAAATATTCAAAAGGTTTTACAGAGCTCACCCTAAAAAATAATAACATAATTGTCTAAAGTGTTACAATTGCAAGAATAGGCTTCAGGTCATACCGTGTGTTTTACAGAAAGACAGTTCTTCTTAATTAGCTCCATAGTACACAAAATACGCCATAAAGGTATCTGATTATTTTACAAGATTGAACAGATACATTTTCACTGAGTAAGTGGTATTTGATTTCCAAGAGCAGCATAGAATACTGTTTGAACAAGAAGTTTTACAAGCATTAGTAACTTATCTGCTACATATAACTGAATCTAGAGCTATTGGTCCAACAGAAAATTACAACAATCTGCTTATTGACTTAACAAATGGAGACATTCAAATGGGTTGTATAAGGTGGCCCTGCAAAAGCAGAATTTTCACTGTAACATGCAGCTATCTGATGAAAGATGAAAATATAATCTAACAGCCAGGTGAAAATATTTCCTAAGAGTAATTAAAAAGTAGGAATCTAGAAGTCACATACCAGGTAAGAAGTGTACTGATGTAACAATCCTTTACTCATTCCTATAGAAATTTTTTGTCCTCTCCTATTAAAAGTCTGAGTTTAATTTATAGAAAAGTACTTATTCCCAACCTGCACATATAGTGACAACAGATTGAAATCTCTTGTGCGCCTTGATGTCCTATAGAGGGTATTATGACAAAAGAAGCATATATTTCTAAGTAGAGTCAATAAAAAGAAATGCTCAACCTGTCCCTCTATTATTGAACTGGATGTAATTTTTTTTTTTTTTTAATATTGAGCTTAATCCAGTGTTTTAACATGATCTAGGGTTTAATCAAAATCATGATTACAGCATATTTTATGGTAATGTCTCATTTACTCCACATTTCAAAACACAGTGGGATAGTATAGGAGTAAAGGCTACATGGCTGCTTCTATCTCTGCCACAGCTTCCCTGTGTCCAGGGAAAGATGTTACCCCTCTACACCTTATTTTACAGATCTGTGAAACATGGATAATTACACCCTTCCTCAACAGTTTCTTTGAGTTCTGTCAGTGTGCCCCATATTATATTATCATCTACTTCGATTCTGTGATGCTATTCATTATAACTTGGAATGATTAAGAAAGCTATTAGGCTATAATTAAGAAAGCTGTATCTGAGTATGCAAAGGACCAAGGGAAGGCTGATGCAGATAGCTAAAGGTATTGTATGTGTTTTTCTAAAGATTTCTAAAGATCATGCTGAAAGTCTGTCCTGAGTCTGAACAAGCTCTGGGAAGATTCCTGGATGGCTTTGCTTTGACAAGAGCAGATAGATGGCTTTGACAGTTAATGGGGGTGATAACTTGGCTGGCTACTGAAGTAGTTTTTTCCTATGGGGCAACATTACCTCTCTTGCCCAAGATAAACTGGAGTACTTCTGATGTAAGAGACTGAAGACGTGCATGTTGGGTATGTTTTATATGGAGGTATATGGCAAGCTGCAAGCAACCATTCTTTCAGTGAGAGTAGGCCTTTTCCCCATGTGTGTCTACCTATTGTAGCATAATCATATTGAGGAGTGAATGAAGTCTTAGCACTCTTACCTGTTTCGGCTCTGGTACTATCCTGTGATCTGCTTTACTTTAAAGACAGCTGATAGATCCCACAGTGTCAGTGCTGCTGTGAGTCTCCTTCCCCTGGCCGTAAGGACACCATCCATCAGCGCCATCAAAGCTATCATCCTGCTTCACGTTTGTGAGGGAGCTGTGTGAAGTGTTTACACCTCATAGTTTGCCAGGAAATGACAATAGACATCAGTTTGTATCTATCTCATGAGTTTGAAACTTTCATGAAGATGAATGGAGTGTGTCACATCAAATAAACTTAATGCCTTCCACTACTGTATCGGGATCCTTTCAGAGCTCCCCCTTTGTGGAGTGCATTTCGCCCATATGGAGCATAGCTATTGAAATAGCATAGCTGTTTCAGTTGAAGCATTCGTTGTTAAGAGAACATATCGGTACCATTTACTGCAGGCTGATGTGCTTTTTAGGGGTATTTGTAATCTTTAATCAAGTGGATTATTAATAGTGATGTATTCTTGTTATATTCCTGTGTGTGCAAAGCTCACATTGGTTACCTCTTCAAAAAATATAAAAAGCTGTATTAAGTCCATTTTCTTTTGCATGTATGATTTCACACATTTTTCTGCCAATGTCACATAAGAAGATTTGGGTCAATTTTGTGTTAATTTGCTGTATTGGAAGTGAGCATCAAGAAGTTTAATGAGTGGGAGCTGATGGGTACATAGCTACACACTGAAACCTTTGATACTTTTTTTTAAAACCCTTGACTTTAGTGTAGCTTCAGTTGACCTCTGTTGTAATACAGAGCACCGTCTTAGGATGAGGGAAGCAGTGTGTGAACAGAAATAGTGATTAAAAAAAAAACCACTATTTTTGATTGACTTGTCTTTTCTGCATAAATGCACATATAGGAAGTCTAGGACTATATATGCTGTTTCTATCCCCATGATTTGTTAAGGCTTTCCAGAACCAGTTTTCTACAAGTCCTTATTTTTAAAGCAGGAACACTAAGGAAGTCAGCAGTGAGTCCTACACTGAAAACTGAAAATCATTTGGCTGCTAGTATAAAGTGAACAAAAGTGTTTTCCTCACATATTATGGAAAGCTCGCTAGCAGCTTCCTTTCATTCAGAGTCTGTCATCATTTTTCATAATGGATTCTGAGAATATTTTGAGCACGGATTGTATCTGCACATTTTCTATTTCCTTCTGTAGCATATCTTTTCTTTCTTAAAATACAGCTAAAATCTTGCCCTTCTTCTGTTTTTTCTAACTTTTGTTTTGCCTCACACTTGAAATTATATTATAAATTCTATGTGTCAGGGCCCATTCCTTCTTACAGTAGTCTGAAGTGCCTAGTAGAGTTTCATGTACTGTAAAGCTAATGGTTAAAGATTTTTAAAAAACCATTTTGGTTATATGCAGTTCTGTGGATGGCTGTGATGCTGATATGCACGGTTTAAATGAACAGGCTGTGTGACACACATTGTCATTTTAAAAGTTCCTAAAAGTGAGCTTTTCAGGCCAGTAAAGCAAGCCAAAAGAAAGTAGGAATGTGATGATGTATTTTTCATATAAATAATAGCAAGAAGAGTTTGAATTATGATAGCGATACCTTGCCATGACCAAAGCAAGTCTATAGCAGAGTGAGGAACAGACCTCAACTGTAGATTTCAACCCAGTGGAACAAACACCAAGGAACGAACTTTAATGTCTTGTACCTTGTTCACTGCTTTTATGTTTTGTACAAGGGAGCAGAGACCAGTCTAGGCAGTTTCACTTTTTGAATCCTGTGATTTTCTAATTAAGTCACTTCTTCAAATTACTTTTATTGCTGTTTTACTGAAAGACAGAATTTTGTATGACATTTCTCATGTCTTTAAACAAGAGAAAACAAAGAAAGAAAACTACTGTCATGCAAAATCGTGCTAGTGTTTGTAGGTTTATCAGAAGTGTCAAGATTTCTTGGTTAGGCTTCTGGCTTTGTGTGGAAATGTGGTTTGGTAACTGTGGAGAGCATAGCCAAATGCAGAAATTTGAAATGCAGCTTGGCTAAATGTGTGCAACTTGGGTCTGCTCTGTTAAAAACCGGGGGTTTGATTCCGGCTGCACCACAAATGACAGCTCCCGAGTTAATCCATCTGCAAAATATGGCAAATGATACTTGTCTCTTTCTTAATGAGGCCTTGCTGCATAATAAGGGTTATGTAGTGCACAGAATTATTAACGTCAGATGAAGAGCTGCAACTAGAACTTGTGGCTCACTGCCCATCGTATTTTTGCTAGGCCAAAGGGTGCTTTACAGATGTAATTTGCTTGTATACTCTGGAGCTGTATAAAAGTCTTTGCAAGGCTTGGAGTATAATGGATGTGATTAGCATATCGAGAGTGCCATGGAGCTCTGGTAATGCCTAGTGCAGTTAGGGGTTCAGTGTGCTGGGAACAAAAACTCAGAGGAGTTGGCATGTCAGGAACTATGGGGCTCAAGTACTCTTAGTGCAGATTTAGTTCATTTGTGGGAATGACTGAGTCCTGCTGAAAATGTAGGGAGGACAGAGAAGTAACTCTGAGGCAGAAAGAAAAAGTGTGGCTGATTGTAGACCAAAGTATTAATGTTTGCCAAAATTAAAAGTAGAATTCTATAATTGAAGTTGATGGACGTCTACTGAAAGGGCTTAACTTGAGGCTTTCTCTGGCTTCTTTGTAGGTGAAACGTCCATGGATGCCAATGGCATTTTTTTCTGTGTAAGGAATCGGGAGTACATTGTAGTTAGTAAGGCCTGTTTTGCATCACGGATTATTGAGGAATGCTTGAGCTGGACAAGTGTAACTTGTAAAGACACTTGTAAGTGGTACAAGTACCTGTAAGCAGATCCCTAGCTGACATTAATTGTCAGACTTTTGCTGAAGCTGATGGAGATACAATGTACATAGCAACTGAGGAACTAGTCCCATGAGAAAGAGATTCAGACTGAACTCTGCTAACTGGGGTGGAAAGAAAGTGGGGACCTCTTCTGCTTATGTCTCCCTTGCATTACCTCTTCTTGGTTTCCTGACATTGTTGATGTCTGAAGAAACCTGACTGAAGCTGGATCGTTTGTCTCAGGATAAGCCAGGATAAGACTCATTTATACCTGCTCATATTTGTCTTTATGAATGACTAAGTAACTGCCTAGCCCCTTCTGAAGTAGTAGGGTTAAGGGGCATTTAATAGTGAGCATTCAATGTAATTAAATATTTGCAAGTATGTTGCACATATTTTGTTTTCACTGAAGTTATCAGTAAAGCCCCACATTCCATAAGGTACTAATGCAGTATGGCAGAGATAAGTATATCATAGAGGGAGGAGGAGAGCTAAAGTACTGTCATGTGTAAGCTATTAGTGTAATTATATTTTTTAAGTGGTGCCTTAAATTGGTTACTTGAACTGTGTTTCCAGTTTGTGTAGAAGAAACAGTAGAAAATAATTTATATGAAGGCCTCAACCTTTTGTTTAAGTCAACAGCACATAAAGCATTTTAAGTTTGCTTTTTTATTGTTGAAATCCCATAATCTATGAGGCACACTTGGTCATGAAGAAGCTTGTTATTAAAATATAATATCATGTTCATCTGTGATTATTATTTTAATTCAGTGCTCGGTTGACTTATACAAAGCTGCCTGAACTCTTTCAGTAACCACTCTCCGTTCGCCTACATTACATTTAATTTATACCAAGATGATAAAAAATTTGATTTATTTTACAACAGATCAGTAATTGTGCTCTACAAATAAGTCTGTAATGATAATCAACAGCATTTTCAACATAATTTAATTTGTCTTCTCCCGAGAGGTAGTTAAATGCAGTAATAATAACACTACTGTTATGGACTCTGCTGCAGTTAATCATGGCCTGAATATGCAGACAGCCCCAATATTGTATTGACAGAAATTAAATTAACCATCAGCTTGGGCAATCAGTGGCTGTACAGCTATTAAAAGTAATAAAGGCAACAAACCCCAACCATAGCCAATTACATTCTGACATATAAACGAAAAAAGACAGATGCTTTTGATTTGAAATTTTTATTTCATTGGAAGTAAAGAAGACATATCTTTTCATATACATTATTTCCCATGCCTTAATTAACCAATAATACACATCACAGCCTAAGAATCATACTGACATAATATAATATCACAGGTATATTTTGAGTACTTCCTAACCCCCCCCATTTCATTATCTCCATATACAGTGGCTTGTATAGCATGTTGTTGCAAAAGGTGTATATTAAAATGCATAGACAAGACAAGGTGCAACCAACATTCAAAAATAATTTCAAGAGATTAGAAAAAAGTATCTCTTTGGGTTGAGTGTGGCATATTTTTAAATCCTGCTGAGGTGAGAAGCAAAATTCTCAAATTTTCTAAAAACGTTGATGACTTGGGTTGTGTTTTGGAGGGGAGAAAGGAAGAAAGAGTTATTATTTTCACTATGTAGGTGGTTAGTACTTCATAATTTTTTTTCCTTATGTAAAATGAAGCATCCATAACTTGGTAAAAGTTACTTTTATGTTGTGTTCACTTTAATATCTATTTTGTCTAGGAAAAATTGCACATATAAGTGTATTCAAAAATAGCTAGTTATATAAATATTAAACTACAAAGTAAAGTTTAAATACTTATATGCACTTGTATATATAATATTAAAGTATAGACTTTATGTATATTTAAGTGGAAATAGAGTAGTTGACACTTAAGGTTTACAGATGTTGTATCAGGAAGCAATGTTTTTACTTTAACAAATCAGAGGAGTTAACAGGTAAAAAAATCTGAACATGAGTTTGTTTCATTTACCTTGTAGTAGTTTCTGTAGGTTTACAGCTTGAGAATTATGTATTTTAGCTTATTGTGATTTATATCTTATGGTGAAAGCAGTATCTCAGGGTGCAAGTGAAATAAAATAGCATAATATGTCATTATTCTTAATCAAAATCAAACGCAGCACATATAAGAAGAGTATTTTGAGAATTACAGGCTTATCTGTCACTTCAGACAATGTTTCATAACCTTACATAGCAGTTACCTGGTTTCTGAAGAGTTTGAAAAACTTGGCATTTGTACAGTGATGTCATGACTTGACTTTTTCAAACTGATCACCAAAGTCACTGCATTGTACAATGATGAAGCTTTATAGATCAGAACTGAGTTTGGTTGCCTAACCCCGTAGCAATCCATAACAAGCTTAGTCCAGATCCATTGAAAAACATGAATACCTGCTTAACTTGACACATACTATTACTGAATTCATATGATTTTTCCAGTTCCTCAGCACTTTACTGGATAGGGGCCTTAGCCAGATGAGGATAATCCTTCACCTTTAAATCTTTTTGCTCCTTAGACTTATTAAATTCAATATAGTTCACTTACATAGAAAAGGAGACTAATCCTGAAGGAACTACGAGATAAAATTCTGTGGCTTGTGTTATGCAGGTCAGGCTAGGAGCTCAAGGTTTTTAGAAATTCCCTCTGGCCATAAAACCCATGAATTGAAGTTCTTAAAAAGAGGTTTGCCCAAGGCAAAGGCAGGTTTTAGAGCAGCCCAGACTGTACAATTGGAAACACACAGAAGATATTTTCATTTTGAAAAAATCAAATTGTCTGTGAGCAGCAGAATAGGCAAGGCCAGGTTTCCTAAGGTGCTTCTTGGGTGATATGAGATTCTAGTGAAGCCCCAGGTTCCCCCTTGCAGTACCCCTGCAGACTTCAGATAACCTGTATGGCAAACTCACTGTGTGCACATGCTGGCTGGCTGGCACTGCCAGGAGGAATGTATAATAGCCAAGTTCTCCCTGCTTTTCCTAGATGGAAAGTCATGAGGGACTTCCTTCTTTAGCCACTGATTTTCACAGAACATCTAGGAATTTAGTTATCTTTAAAAGTTTTACTCTTTCAAATTTAGCTGCCGTTGGCCAGTGGTTTGAAAAGGTGCAAAGAGACTGACAGGCGTGTGAGAGGGATTTGTCTTACTCCACAAGAAAACAGGCCAAAATTCAATCCTCTCCAGCCATTTTGAAGACAGTCATTCTGTAGTATATGTGACAGATCACAATGTTATAAAGGCTTTACTGGAGCTCATGTGGAATCGTCTTTGTAGACAACATACTCTCGCCTGACCCATTAACAGTCTAGCTAGAATTTCTTCAAAGATAACATTTTGCTGTATCATTTCTGATGTATATTCCATGTAGCATGTGCGCTTACCTCTAAATATGAATTTGATAATATGCTGTCACATGTTAATGTTTAGATGTAGGGTTAGGTTTAGATATGTCATGTATTGGCAAAACTCAGACTTCCCTAAGTTGTACAGTGTTGAAAAAATCCTCTTCTAGTTATGTTTCTGGGGTTTAATTTTCTTAGACTTTACAAATAACTTTCTTTTCTGAAGAACAATGGTTTTGTAAATAGGTAGTACATGAGGGCCAATATCTATTATGATATTTCTTATGAGGAAAGACAGATATATCACTCATGGCTGTTTCAGTGATGAGTTATCTCTCCCCTCTGTTGCCATGAAGATACATGTCATAGCAGAGATCACCTATCATCGTAATGTAATTTTTCTCTATACAGCAAATGTTGAAAATGGTGTTGATTGCTGACAGAAACTCAGAGGGTGGGAGATATAATTCCTGGTATTCACAGGGCAGAAAATACAACTTAGGCAGTGAATATTCTATTTGATGCATATTTGCCTCCATCCTATAACCTTCTTCCATGTTGTCTGCAAGTTTCCATAAAGCAATGCACTACATTAAAATGCAACCTGGAAATTCTGTTCCCTCAGACGCTAATATATATTTACTTGTATTTATTCAGAAGAGCAAGATACACAACATGGAAGTAAGCAGCAGGTTGCAACTGTATTAATTGTAAATTAATTCAACAACATGAGGGTCTATGGGAAAATAAAACCCAATCTTAAACTGGCGTACTGAATGAAAAGGCTACATTTTACCTATTTCAGCCTTAAATTAAACATTAAAGTATTTCAGCCCTTACTGTCCCTAAGTTTATAGACAGAGAGCAATTTACCATAAACAAGACAAAACTAGAAAATCTGTGTTTGGTACCAGCCACAGCAGCAAATAAATTGTTATTTCTTTCTTCTGGCTCTTAAAGTATAGTGATTTAGGCCACCAGAAATATTTTGATAAATAGAAACAGCAACCAAGTAAACTAAGCTGAATCCAAACCTAAACTAAGCCTAACCCAAAAAAAGCTTCCAACATATTTGTACCAGTTTTGCTTTCTGTGAAAAATTAGTTTTGAATTTCATTAGCCCTGTTTCAAAATGGTCTGATCAGGGTAAAAGAGAATCTAACAAAACAGCTCTGCTAATTGTGAGGAACCTCCAGAAAGGGCAGGTGAAAGCAAAACCTGACACCAAATGGTCTTGCAACTAGGAAATCCCTAACTACCTTTTGACTTCACAAATCGACTAGAGCTGGGAAATTAGGCTCCATCTTACTGTTTTGCTGTTGGTGATAACAGGGGAGCTGATATGTAAACATCTTTGCTACCTTTTTCACCTATTTAGAAAGGTGTTTTGAATTTTTGTTTCCTACGTGGCACCTCAGCCTACAGCTAGGCGCTATTTGCCATGACAGAATTTCAGCTTGTCTTTGTCTCCAGTTGCCAGACACTCTTCTTGTTATTAATCACAGAATGGTCAGGGTTGGAAGGGATGTCTGGAGATCATCTCATCCAACCCCCCTGCCAAAGCAGGGTCACTTACAGCAAGTGTCACAGGATCGCATCCAGGCAGGTTTTGAATATCTCCAGAGAAGGAGACTCCACAACCTCTTTGGGCAGCCTGTTCCAGTGCTCTGCCACCCTCAAAGTATAGAAGTTTTTCCTTATATTCAGATGGAAATTCCTGTGTTTCAGTTTGTGCACATTACCCCTTAAACTGTCGCTGGGCACCACTGAAAAGAATCTGGCCCCATCCTCTTGACATCCACCCTTAAGGTATTTGTAAGCATTGACAAGGTCCCCTCTCAGTCTTCTCTTCTCCAGGCTGAACAGACCCAGTTCCCTCAGCCTTTCCTCAGAAAGGAGATGCTCCAGTCCGCTAATCATCTTCGTTGCCCTCCGCTGGACTCTCTCCAGTGGTTCCTTGTCTTTCTTAACTGGGGAGCCAGAACTGGACACAGTACTCCAGAGTGGCCTCACCAGGGCAGAGTAGAGAGAGGGGATAACCTCCCTTGACCTGTTGGCCACACTATTCTTCATGCATCCCAAGATACCATTGGCCTTCTTGGCCACAAGTGCACATTGCTGGCTCATGATCAACTTGTTGTCTACCAGGACTCCCAGGTCCTTCTCTGCCGGGCTGCTTTCCAGCAGGTCAACCCCTAGCCTGTACTGGTGCCTGGGGTTATTCCTCCCTAGGTGCAGGACCCTACACTTGCCCTCCCTGCCCAACTCCCTAGCCTGTCCAGGTTTCGCTGAATGTCAGCAGAGCTTTCTGGTGTATCAACCACTCCTCCTAGTTTTGGATCATCAGCAAACTTGCTGAGGGCACACTCTGTCCCTTTGTCCAGGTTGTTGATGAATAAGTTGAACAAGATCAAACCCATAACTGACCCCTGAGGAACACCACCAGCCCCAGGCCTCCAACCAGACTCTGCGCTGCTGATCACAACCCTCTGAGCTCTGCCATTCAGCCAGCTGTCAATCCGCCTCACTGCCCACCCATCTAACCCACACTTCCTGAGCTTACCTATGAGGATGATATGGGAGACAGTGTCAAAAGCCTTCCTGAAGTCAAGGTAGACAACATCCACTGCTCTCTCCTCATCTACCCAGCCAGTCATGCCATCATAGAAGGCTATCAAATTGGTTGAACCTGATTTCCCGTTGATGAATCCATGTTGACTACTCCTGATAACCCTCTTTTCCTCCATCTGGTTAGAGATGACATCCAGACTGAGCTACTTTTCCACTTTTCCAGGGATGGAGGTGAGGCTGACTGGCCTGTAGTTTCCTGGGTCCTCCTTCTTGCCCTTTATGAAGGCTGGAGTGACACTGGCTTTCCTTCAGTCCTCAGGCACCTCTCCTGTTCTCCATGTCCTTTCAAAGTTGACAGAGAGTGGCTCAGCAATAACATCTTCCAGCTCCCGCAGCACTCATGGATGCATCCAATGAGTGCCATGGATTTATGGATGTCCAGTTTGCTTAAATGATCTCTAACCCAATCCTCCTCAACCAAGGGAAAATCTCCCTTTCCCTAGGCTTCCTTTCTTCCCTCCAGGGTCTGAGATTCCTGAGAGCCTGCCTTAACCATAAAGACTGAAGCAAAGAAGGCATTCAGTAGCTCTGCCTCCTGTGTACCCTCTGTCACCAGGGTACCCACCTCGTTTGACAACAGGCCCACACTTTCCCTAGCCTTCCTTTGCTGCTGATATATTTGAAGAAGCCCTTCTTCTTGTCTTTGTCTTCCCTTGCCAGATTTAATTCCAAGCAGAC
>NW_009628401.1:14349-67637 GCF_000690535.1 Cariama cristata | reverse complement strand
GGCAGCCTTCAAAGATCTTTTTCAACACCTAATTCGTGAAGGTAAAGAAATGCTTTCAATTCCTCTCTCAACCTTCCTGTTAATCCAAAAAAAGCTTCTGTGGTTATTTCCCCGCTTGTAAATACAGTAAGCAAGAAATCTGGCACTGCTGTCCCAGAAAGGCACTGAAGGGAGCAGACAAATTCTCAAAACAACTGGAGGAGGAATTGCATGTTTTTCTTTAAAAGAAACAATTAGAAAACCTTGGTGCCTGCAGAAGATATGTTGTATTGGGCATACCCTTTTGCACTTGAAGTCCACTTGATCTCTGGCGAAATACTGTCCCCCGCAGCTCCTCCTCCTAGGATTTAACCGTTTTAGTAGCAGCTCCTTCGTCTCCCATTTTGTGCCCTTTGGCTTCTGTGAAACTGAAAAAATTTTTGGATGGTCTCTTTGCTTGGCTAACATGCATCTTCGGTGCCTCTTGGCCGCTCAGGGACAAGGTTTAAGAGCTTTGTTCCACAAAACCAAAATGACCTGTAGCTTGGGGAATAATAGATTTGAGTCACGTTCAGTTTGGACTCATTGTTTTGAAGGAAGGGAAGGCTTTGGCACAAGGCTTGCCTTTTGTAATGAGTTGGCTTGCTTACTCACGTAGGTGTGATAGGTGTATTCTTAGATTCACCTCCATTATTACTTGTTCAGGAAGTGGTTCTAGTCTTTGGTTGGTAACTGGGTCATTTTTACATCCAAATGGCTTGGTGACCTCTTCCTGCTCTTACGTTACTCATCCATTTTTTTCGAAGAAATCACAGTGGGTCAAAACATTTTTGTTTGGTTGAGGAACTCTCTGGACTGTATGTTGGTAATTCTTCCTGGAAAGAATCTGAAGCAGCATGTGAAATAATTCAGGGATGTGTGTTGACCAGTGTAGATTTAGGCAAGGTTGCCAGTTGCCTTACCTCAGTATTATGAATGTGCTATCTTTTTTGGTATTTGATATCCTTGAACTGCTGTGCCTTTCTTCTAAATTCTTCTGACTGATCCTGTGACAATTATCTTGGGAATGGGAGGCTAAGTTCTCATGGTGCCTTCACCCCTCCACAGCAGAGAGGTTCCCTTCAAGCAGCATGGCTGAAGTCTGTCATACGTTGTTTCTGTCTCATCTTTGCTTCATGAGGAGCTGTGCATGATGTGGGTTGTTTTTTTTTTGTTTGTTTTGGTAGTGTTTGAGCTTTGGTTATGCATCCTAACTTCTGAGCCACTGAAAATGTGGTCTTAGACCCTCATTCTGTCTCTAGGGAGGAGGAGTCCTGTTGTCCTGAGAATTGATGTTCTTGGCTTTCTTTGTATTGGGCCTTCAGGCAAACCTTTAGGTGTGTTAGACTTGGCTTACTGAAACATGACTTTTATTCATAGTATATGCAAGGTGAGCACTAGTTCAGATCAGCATCTGGTTTATTTTTCAGACTTCTTGGCTTGATGAAATATCTAACTTTGTCTTGTTTTGTATTTTTAGTTTCCTAAGATGAAGTAAGGAGGATTAGAAATACGCAATTACAGGATGTAACTTTTTAAACTTTGTGGCGATGAGAGTTTGGGAATTTTTGTCCATGTGAGGTGTGACTTGAGTGTAGGAACTGGAGTGAAAGTACAAAGGCTTCTAGTTAAGCTCAAGCATATATTTTAAGGAAAACCTGTCTTTAATGTGACTGTGATAAAGAAAGATTTTAATGATGGTTGATTTGGAATACAAATGCTTGATTTGTGGTCGTGAAGCTCTTGGAGCTGGTAACATCAGCCTTTGGTACCTTGTTTATTCTTGGCGAAATACAACCTTTCTGTCTGGGTTGTTGAACTAGCTGAATAAACTGAAATGAGGGAAGTGTTCTCTTTGCATCTCCTTGACAGGAGTGACTGCTGTTGAAAGCTGGTTCAACTTTTCAACAGATTCTGTTTCAGTTGTGAATCCTGTAACTCCGCTGTTTGATAAATTGAAGCAGAAAACAAGTCCCCCCAAATGTTTGTTTGAATGGTAGCTTATTAATACCTTAGTGCTGGTGGTAATAAAGTCAGGGACTTAAAAATTCAAGCACAGCATCTAAGCATATTTTATCAGCTAGTAAGTATAGGACTTCCCAGCTGGATGGAAAGGGCAGCAGCCTCCAGAAGCAACCACAGTGTGAAGAGCAGCTTGTATCAGCAAGGGCTAGGAGAACTCCTGAACCACAAACCTGTGCTGTGTGATCAGCTGAAGGTGCACATCTGCACTAGAGGTTATACCAACCTTTGCCTTATCTAGTGACTTTATTCCCAGTCATACTGAATAGCTGTGTAATGGTTGGGGCAACTCGTTGCTGAAGTTCCACATTTACCACCCTTAAGGAAGGAGTTGAGCTGTTCCATGCGCTGGTTATCTCTTGTTCCTTGCTGGCAAGGCAAAAGTAGCTCAGGGTCAGTGACATTAAGTCCTCAAAAGAGGTCCAGTGATAAGAGCAAAAACCTGTCCCTCGGCTGTGATCAGCAAGAAATTGCTGGTTTGACTAAAGCTTCTGGCATGATCAGTTGTGTTGGGCTACAGGTATTTGACTGCAATAGGTGAACTTGATTTTTGGTCCCTGACTCATTCGGAATTTATTTAAGGGTGGAGGGTGGGTAGACCTTGTGTGTCTAAGATGCTGATTTGCACACAGCTGATTCAGTTATTGAGGTTTTTTTGAGTGACAAAGGGAAGATTTTTTTCTCAGAATGTAATGCTTCAAGTCCAGGTCATATATAATGCCAGTTACTACTTTCTTAGATCACCTGGGAAGGACATGGTGTGGTAAGACAGGTTGTTAGACCACACTCCTCTGGGCTATGTGGTAGTTCTGAATTGCTTTGGAAACGATGTGAATGTGTTTTTTCGGGTTTTGCAGGCAGTGCCTGAGCAGTAGAGAACCAGATTGTGCTGTAGTCTGCAGAACTATGTGGGAGCACTTCATGGATGCCACCTTTATGCCACAAGTGTCTTCTGTTCAGCTGAGAGGGTTCTTTGCTACATGGCAGGAGAACTTCTTCACCTTTAATTTTGGCTGCTAATACTTAAAAGGGGACCACCACAGCAAAGGTTATTAAGCTGTAATCTGGTGATGATAGGTGCTAGTTGGGACAGATTTCAGTGGCTGAAGGTTGTGCATGGTGAAACTTTCGCCATCTCAGTTGACTGTTGATCAGTCTGCCTTGAAATCCAGTGTCTTACTCTGATGCTTGGGCCTTGAGAGCATGAAGGTTGATAAACCTCTGCCCAGTGCTTTGATCAAGTGACATTTTCTGCATACTTGCAGAACTATTAGAAGACGTTTCCTGATGGCTTACTCGAAGCTCTGTGTGTTCGGTACAATTGCTTTTGTTTGTTTTTAAAAAAGGAAATTATTCTCATTTTTATAGTTCAAAGGTATTCTTGTGCTGGGAGCCAACCTTTCAGTGAAGGTGTAAGTCAGAAATTATACAAATAGAAACTTCGTTGTTGTGTACGTGGCACTGCACAGAAGCATGATTTGACCAAGTATGGTATGTCAAGAAGCATATTTAATGTAGAGCAACAGTCAATATTAAAAGCTCCTTCAGAGGTGATTTAGGCTGTGTAGATGAAAATGGATATACCTAACATGAAAGGAAACAAGAAAAATTACCTGCGTTGTTGGGGTTGCTATTTGATAGTTCTTAAGGCAATTTATCTCATAAGGCATTTTTGCTACTTGAAGGAACAAGTCTTGACACATAAATTGGAGGGGGGAAAAACCCCAAGCAATATGATTAGTTTTCTCAAGTAATTTGGGGGCTAAATACTTGTCAAGGCATTGTTTTCCTTGCTTTTTGTAACTCATTAACTGTGTGCTGTTTAGAGTTCTGTATTGTTGGATCTCAGCTTCTTCCAAGTGATTTGTTTTGATTTCAAAGCAATTTGCAGTATGTGGGAATAATTTTTTTTCAGAGTAGGAAATCAGTATGGAACTTACTTACAGATAACTAATGGCAAAAATGAACACAGTGTTTTGAAGTTTTCTATTATAGGCTACTTCACAGAAAGCTTAATATTAAGCAAATAAAGTTTCTTAAGAACTTAAATGTTCTACCAGTTACATATTCTAACTCCACAAAAATATTCATTGATACCAAGGAAAAAATGTGTGGTACTCTCAGCACAAGAGCTACCTTCTGCAGACCTCTGCGTTGCAACGTGCTACAGAGCTTCTCTCTTGGTGTACTTAATCTATTTTTGTTGCCTTTTGATATCATTGATGCTAATAAGCAGAGATTTGATGCAGCAAAGGGGTATGGAACTGCAGATGAATAGAGCCTGGAGGTGCTTGCTCCGGGTCTGAAGAGTTCCTGTTCAGAGCAGGCAGTCTCCAAAACAGAAGACCTGCTAAACTGTCTGCAGGCAAGGAGGCAAGAAACTTCTGATGTTGATTCACTGATCATAAGCACAGTTATGATCTGTAACTCTGAGGCCTGGGGAGTACCTGATTAACCCTCGTTCTGGTGCTGCTTACAGTTTTTTGGATGGCTACCTATGTGGGCCCCACAGACCCCCCAGACAACTCACCCAACCTGTAGCTTGTTTTGAACAGCAGTCTATCCCCCGGAGGAGATGGGCAAGGTAATGATGGTAGCCAGCTCCCAGTCCTTTCTCTAGAACTCTTCTGATCCAGGTAGGGGGAATGCTAAGAAGATTTAGATATCTTGGAAATCACTCTCTCTATGTGATTCTAGTTCTGATACTGCCTGAAAATACAAGATCATATGCAATTAGATCCTGTTGTACGGCGGGAGGAGAGCTGTAGCACAACCCACCTCTGCCATTAGAATAAAAATGGAAGGCTTTCCATTTTGAAAGATTGAGCACAGTAGGTTTGCATAATTTTTACATTGTTTGGCTCTATTTCCATGAGTTTGCACAGATTGATCCTTGGATAAGGTAAAATAAAACATGAAATTTTTTCTTGGATAACGATGCAGAGAACTTGGAACTTCTTGCCTGTCTGTTCAAGAGATTGTAACTAAAAGCATGTAGATAGTTTTAGATCTGGTTCATATTACAGGATTTAGTGGAAGTTTTTGACTCTATAGGGTTAGAAGGATGTTTGTTTTAATTTTTTTTGTTTAAATCCTTAAGATCTCCAGTATTGCAGTGATGTGCCAGTGTCTGAGTCTGGGACCACATATGTAACTTCTCAAAAGCTCAGACATTTTTACCTTGCTATTTCTGAAGTCACGCTTACACTACCTGCTGTTTTACGTACTGATATATTCATACTGGATATCTTCTCTTTAATAGCCCATTAGGTCTACTGCATGATGCTCATTTTGCATCTAGAAGCTGAGAAGTGCCAGAAAAAAGCACTTGCAGAACCTTAACTCTGATCTTTGACGTGTGGTTTGGCTGTGTAGCTTATGGCCATCGTCAGGTGTTCATAGCAATGAACAGTATGGACTAGAGGGGAGATTTTATGTTGAGCTTAAGTTTAACTGCATTAAAGTTGGAAGTGTAGCAGAGTTACAGATGGACTGCAGTGTGGATGGGCTAGAGGTTATGTGACATAATGTAGCAGGTCCTCTTATAATTTGGACTGCATGTGATCAGATGTGTGCATACACATATGCATGTGCACAAAATTAGCCTGCTATTTCATTTTTAAAACCTTAGTGTTTTATCCAGCATCATGAGTTAGAGGAATTGCACTTAATCTTACTAAGCTTTTGTGGTAGTGACTTACTGAGAATGTCTCATCTCACCAGATTGCTTTAATAGTAATAGCTTTGGCATTGTGTACCCTGCACTGAAGCACTAGTAGGCAATCAATCAATTTGGCTCATCTTGGCTATTTCCACGTTTTCTGAAATATTTAAAATGCATAAATATTTGCCTAAAGTGGCCTACAAGTAGAAGAAAAATGTTAAAGCTACTGAGTTGATGTGCATGCAGATTATTTTGGAATCTTGCTTGACATGAAGAAATGTGACCTTAAGACTTCCTGGATCTATGTTTGTTTGGTTTTTTTAATTGAGGCCATCACCTGGAGAACAAGGGCAATATAAAGGGGCTGTCCTAAGTGGGTGACACTTTCAGATATCATAGTATTTGTGACTAACAAAGAGAAGGCTGCCTGACAGGCAGGCTGTGTCTTATTCCTTAAGGTTTTAGTACTAAAAGCATGACATGATATGTTCCCATTGGTCTGTTTTGTTGTCTTAAAATTATGCAAGTAATTTAGAAATTCAGGTAGAGGGCTTTTTTGTTTAGGAGATGAAACTTAAGTTGATAGCAGTAGGGAGATCTTTGCAATAGCTATGTGACTCTTCCCCAAGTTAGGATATGTATCCTAGTTAAAGTATTTAAAACGTATGTTTTAATGTTCATTGTAGCAAAATATTTCAAGAGGTTGAGACACAAACCCCTTTGCCCAGAGTATTGGAAGAGTGTAAGGAGCAGTGTTTGGCCAGTTGTGCTACTTGGGTCAATTCTCCTGTCATAGACACTTGTCCATTGTGCAAAAATTCTTGATTTTAAATTAATCCTTAGACATCTCTGCAGTTAGAAACCTTTTGCTGTCAGACCTACGCAAAGGCTGAAATAATATTCTCTTTTGTAGCACTCTCTTTGGCCTTACCAAAACAAAAGGCATGCAGTTGAGTAGGTTTGACTTAAAACACGTTCTGTGAAGACGCATTTGTTCTTGCGTAAAGTCTGCTTGTATAAGCCTCTAATTCACAGATGTAAACTACACTGGTGTGCAAGTGTTTGCTTATCTTGGCTAGAGTAACTATCAGTAAAAGCACTCACCTTTATTAAAAGAATGGACTTCTTATAATGTATTGAAGAATGGGCTTCTTACAGCGTATTGAAGAAAAATGAATTTCATCTCAGTGCTTCGGATTACTTCTCTTGCAGAATAGTAACCATACCCACACTTAGTAGCTGAATGCCTTTCGGTGGTGCATTAAGCAGTATAATTTGAGAGGCTAATGTCTCTTCTATACCTTTTAAGTGTCTTGTTGCTATTACCTAAATCCTTTCTAATTTGTCATTCATGTGGTAACAAAATGCCCATACCCAAATGTTTCGGATGGTCTGTGGCACTTTTCGGTTAAGGTGGAAAGAAAAGACCTTGTCTGTTCTTAATGATATTGCCACTTCAGTGGGATCTCTGCCTGACTCTGTTTTTTGGCCATCTTACTCAATCCTAAGCAAAAAAGGCATTGAAGCTCAACTCTTGTTGAAAACTTAGTGTTCAAATTCTGTGTCAAGTGGCTGTTTCTTGAGACAACCACGGTCATGTACAAACAATTCTCTATGGAGGACCTGTTGTCACTTTTTTTTGAAAGAACTTCTAAAGGAAACTAGGCATTTTATATTTCTGTATGATCTCCATTGGAGCATATGAAAATGAAGGTTTTGAGACCAACATATGGAATAATTTCCATTTCTCAGTGTCTGCCAGAAATCTGAAAACTTACGTGCTTCAAAATTTGACTAATATGCTTTCTGTGAAATTTAACTCTCCTCCCCACCCCTTTGCTCGTAGCAGTCTTTCATTTGTGTGGAAGAAGCTTGACTGCCTTTGGCCTGAAATACAGCAATAGCAGCACTGCTGGGGAAGCTGGATAGGTGGGGTAGACTTTACTGAGGCTGTGAACATTTGGACTTCCATGTTTTGGAAGTGGCTGGACTATTTTTGAAAATTTCTTAATACTGAAGTTTGTTTTGACCCTTGGACGTTTGTGGGCAGAGTCATCAGGAGCTAAAGATGACCCAGCCTTGGCAGGGTCATTGTGGCATGTCATTCTGGAGATCTATTTAAAATGGCAGTAATAGCTGAGTTCATGGTCTTGAACCCATATCGTCTATGGCTATTCTCCAGTTGGAAAGAGATCATAGTTGTATTGGCTGCTACTAAGGAGGGATGGGGTAAGAAAGTTGCTGGTCTTGGCCACTTCCATCTGGGTGTTACGGAACAAGTCCGGTTTCTACTGCTGTTAGAGGTGATGCTCTGATTTCACTGTTTCAAAGCAGCACTGTTCAGCTTGGACAAATAATTGTTAATTTTAATCCAATTTGCAGGCTTATCCCATACCTACTAAGTATTTCAGTTGTTCACTTTGGTTCATGCCTCTGGTGTGAGTGATATGCTTATGCTTGGGCTTTTCAACCAGAGACCATATTTTGCCTGCAAGGGACAATGAAGTAACATGCTGGCAATCAACAAAAGCTGTGAAAAGCCATGCTGCTTAATAGTAATGTCCACGGAGACCACAGCTAGGCTGGCTGCTGTATGTGCTGGCTACCTTGACCAGGGAGCTTCCTGCTGGGAGTTGTAGGTGTGTTGCTACATGGTGGATCAGATCATGTTGGGGTAAGGGTAGTGAGTAACCATCCCAAAGCATAGCAATGAAATGCTTGGGATGCAATGAAATGCATTCCATGGGAGCGCAATGAAATGTCACATGGACATATCTTCATCAGTCTTTTGCACGTGCATCATACTTGAGATCTTGCCTGCTCTCCAAGTAGGTAATGCAACATCCTGTGGGGTCACCTCTCTGCAGTGGCAGAGGCATGGAGGATGGTTGCAGTAGGCCTCTTCATCTGTTTTGGAGGCTCTGGGAATCCAAGCCCGTCTCAGGTGTCTCCCTCTTCCTTCATCTCTTTTCCTATATGGTATTGTACTTCAAGGCATGACTGAGGGCTGACTTAAGGTCACCACGTGTGACCTGAGTAGAGCTCCTGGTGTGTCAGCCTTGTTCTGTTTCATTTTCCCCTCTGCACCTTTCAGCTTTGCTGAGCGTATAGATGTCTTTCACCTATTTCCCAGAGAACAGTGAAGTATTTTTGACCTGTCTACTTCTAACCAATACTTCTAGCTAATTTCTGTTATAAAAAGAAAAGTAAACTTGATGGTGATGCTAGGGAGAGCCTGTGAGTTATACTTCAGCAAATCTAGCGAAACTCTGCTTGGCGGTTAGTGGTCAGAAGGAAACTCTTCGTGTGTTGGCATCTGCATCAGTTCTATTGTATCTTTAACTCTTGCGTGCAGCAATTTATTTGAGATCTCCTTGCTGTTTTGTTCAGCATGCATTATTTCATAGCTGGGGATATAAGTAGCTTTTGGGTTTTTTCTTTCCTTCTCTTGTTAGGTATAGAGCAGTGACTTCTGTACTGCATAAAGAAGAACAGATACAATATGTTTCCTAGAACAAATTTGTATAAATAGTGGTGTTTGTACTGTTGTCATAAACTCCATTCTGAATCTTTCTATTAAAAAAATAAAATTACTATGAGGGATGCGTTTTACAGCAGATAAACATAATGGTGGCACTAGGAAGAAGATTCTTTAGTCTCCAAAGGGACTTCAGTTTTGTTAGGCTACTTTTGTGTGATACATAAGTTGTGCAAATGTAGTAATGCAGAAAAACTGAGGATAACAAAATTTAGGCTAAGTCTAAAGCCTACTATTAATGCTTGGTTGGTGTGTTGAATTTGGCTCTTAATTTGCAGATTAATAACTAGATGATGTTCATTTGAAATAAAAGGGTTACAGGAAATTAGCTTCTTCCAAGAAAGTTTTGTGTCTGTTACTGGGTGCTTTTACGGCCAACCAAACTTTGTCTTCTGCTAGGTAGCAGCCAACAAGCTTTCTTTAGTATATGTTTAGTTGAGCTTTGTTTGGTAAAGCTATTAAATATTGCTGTGTCACATTGAGTGTGAATTGCTACTATCTGATATTAGACTGGGTGAAAGGGATGCACAATCCAGAATTCATCATCTGCTAGGCCCTTTGTGTGGGTGAAGCGTGGCACTTGTCGAGAATAGTCTGTGGATGCTACACAAACAGGATGAGAGAGGCAGTGCTATGCATTCTTGTAGATCTGTTGGTGACTGTAAGAGGTGCTCGTCTGAAGGACATAGGGCTAGGATTGGAAGAGTCATGTAGAAGTATGGGGTCTTGGTACAGCTTTGAGTGTAAGGTAGGGCCAAAATCTTCTTTAACAGCAGTAAGAGGCAGTATGATTTAGTGAATAGGATAGGGACTAAAAGTCTTCTATCTGTAATGGGTTCATATTCATGATCCTGGAGAAATCAATGTTTTTATGTAAAATGGGTATATCTTATAATAGCATAGTTGACTAAATCTGTAGGTAGAAAGTGTTTTACTTTTTATAAATAGAACATGGGAAAGCTTTCTTCCAAAACGAATTCAATTTGTATGTTTACAAGTACAGTATTTAAATTTGGAATAGCTGAAGAAATTATCAAGTGAATAGTTTTCGGGCTGCTTAAGCACAAAAGCAAAGAGATTTTTGGAATAAAAACTTCTGCTTATTCCTGGTTTTTAAAAATAAAAACCTGAGCAGTTTCCTGGAGCTCTGCAGCACAGATCCTGATGTACTGACAAGTCACACTCCTCTGCACAGACTTTGTCCATGAGGCAGCTGCAGCAATTCTCTAAGAGCAAAAAATAAAGCTGGGGTTGTGTAACTTAACCTGGGGGAGGAGGAGGGGGACATTCCTAGTGTTGAAGAGAAAGCCGTCAAGTCAAGGCCTGGGTTTGTAGCTTGCTGGGGGAGATGTGTGCTATGCAGGCTCCACAAATAATTCTCAGAAAGAGCATATCGGGGAGAATCTGGGTAAACTCCTTGTTGGAGGAGGCAAAGTTATGCCTTGGCTGCCTTGTCGTTTGAAACGTCACAGGGATCTGCACTGATTTCATAGCTACCCAGCTTTTTTACATCCCACTTCTGGGATTTCTTTCTTGTACTGTCTTAATTGCTCCAGTGTCTTGTGCCCTTCTTCTATAGCCACCCCAGGTCTTCTCTCCTGTGCTTTGAAGATTAGGTTCAAAATAAAGCCTCTCAGCGTATCAAAAGCGGCATGTGGGATTTGATGTCAAGTGTGGAAGTGTGAAATGGCTCGCAACTCTGTAGCACGGCCAGGGAAACAGCCTGGTGTGGTGCTTTTGTGGAGCTGGCGCACTTGCAGGGCAAGATTTGATTCTAGTAAGTTAAGATGAGGTTTAAAGTATATTACTGACATGCCTCCAAGTTCTGTTGTGCTTGTCACCCAAAGTGCAATTACCCAGGCTATGCCACAACACTGAGCTTAAAACACATGGGCAGAAAGCCAAATTCTACACTTAGCAAGCACTTTAAATAGAAAACTACAGCACAACTGACCTGCAGGTACCTTCTTTTTGTAACGAAAGCTGATGTTTCTAACTACCAGAGGCTTGTTTGCTTTAATTATAAATGCATTGATGAATGCTGTTGCATAGTACTTATTCACTGAAATAATGTTTGATCACAGCTTAATGTGATTGCCATGTAGAGTTTGAGTTTCGGGCAGAATATAAAGTCTTTTCCTGCTCTAGTTTTGTTAACCTTATATTAATAGGTACACTGAAAGGAATACTTGGGACTTTCTCCAATGACACTGTGTCAACCATGGCAAAGCACCAAGGTTCACAGTACTAAACTGTTGAGATCACTTTATAGTGTTTAAGTATGTCTGCATTGCAGCAATGGCACATTCAGCCAGTCTCAAGCACAGTAGTGATCTGGCAGCAACAGCACGATATTTAACACCAGTTGTGAATTGACCCAGCTTATGAGTTGGTTTTGCAGCCCATGCCTAATCCCACGTTGCCATGGTTAGACCGCTACCAGTATCCACGCTAATGGATGCAAAGCTGGTACAATTGCAGCTGTAAATCTGTAAGTCACAGCAGTGAGGGCCATGAAGACATAAACTTGGGAAGGTGTTCTCATGTGGCTTCAAGTGCTGACAGTACAAAGACACTGTTACCTTTGTTGTTAGTAGAACGTAACCAAACCTGGCTTGACTGTGTCTGTTGGCTTACCCCATATTTTATAAAATGTATATTCTGATCAAAGCTCTTGTTGTGATTGAATTTATGAAGCCTTCTTTTTTGGGTCTAACATAGATGGATTGAGCAAAGGGGAGTGCTGTGCAGGGTCTTATTTCCTTACTTTTACTGTTGTGAAACTCCTGGAAACTGTATTACATCTTCTGAGGACTTAGCTGCTTGCAGAGCTCAGCTGAATTGCCCACTAGGTTTCATGGCTGCCATAGCAGGAGAATCTGACAGCTTAAGCCTCACTTAGTTAAAACATGCATATAGCTGTGGGGATTATCCATTTATGAATGTCTTTGTGGAAGTTCTGTGGTATTTTTTAAGAGATATGTATATGGCCGTGTGTTTCAAGGCCTCGCTGAGTTTGATAAGTACTGTGAGAAATACTGAGTCACTCCCTGCTTCTCTTGGTAACAGAAAACAAAATAGAAGGAGGTTTAGCGGGCATGGTGGCATCAGGTATACGGTTGGACTTGATGATCTTTGAGGTCTCTTCCAACCATAACGATTCTGTGATTCAGTGTGTTATTGAAAGTGACAGCATAGGCATGCATAAACCTGGTTTGGATGTATACCTCTGTGATCACATCTTCCCCTTCATCGCCTCAGTGCCTTGGAATTTAAGCTCCCAGACTTCTTCCAGGTTCACAGGAAACCTTGCTTCTGAGGGTATAATTAAAACAAATCTGTTCCTGTGGAAAGAACTTGAGATTCTTAGGACAGAAGATCTCAAAGGCTACTAAAAGTTTAAAAAAAAAAAAAAAGTGAGATTTTAAAATGACTGTTTCTGACAGCTGATTTCCTAGAAATCATGGTGAATGGAAGGGAAGCCCAAGATAGATGAGCTGAGGTGCTGGTGTTGATGAAATGGTTGTCTTGGCAACTGCAGTCACTTAAATATCTCTAGGAAAATAGCTAGCAAGTGTTGAGATTGAGAAATGTTGACAGAAGAACTAGAAGCAATAAGCGTCTTGAGGTTTATCCAGGGAACTGATTTGACTACAACAGGAAGTTGCTGTTTTCAGTGGTGGGATTCTTGAGTGATGCAATGCTGATGGTTCCTCTCTTGTAGTGACAGTGTGTCTGGCTGCCCTCTTGCTGCACAAAGCAAGATCTTTGAGGAGAAACACTGACCTCCCAGGGTGTATTCATTCCCAGAAAATTGGCTGATGAATGTGGTGTGAATTCAGGTACTACTGGAGTGCTTCATTTTGCTGCCCCACTGTTTGATGTAGCCGTCCAAATATTGCAGCAAAACCCAGTGCAAAATAAACCCTGCATGCAAGCAGGTACAAGTATGAGAGTTGTATTCCATGTCAGAGCTAAATTGAAGAAGCTGCAACTATGTCAGGGATTGTTTTAGGTCCTTGTAGTAGGTATTGCCAGGAGAAATGGAGGCATCTTACCACGTGTGTTTTGCTAATGGTGATTGTGCATGCTGTTTTGTGGTTCTGTAGGTAAAACAGGTAAGTTTTAATCTTTTACTTTCCGTATGGAGCACTTAATTTTCTTCACATTAGCACAAAAAGCAAACCCCAGAGAAAGACTGAATAAAATGAGTAGAGTTTAAGCCAATTGTTTCCTGCTGCCACAAGCATACTTATAACTGCCAACTATGACAGGTATTTCTGCAGGCACTGAATCTTAAGCAGAACACCAGGTGCTTGGAGAAGTTACTGAAGACTAAGTGTATGTTTTCTGCCTCTTATCTGATAGCTGGTTTCTGAGCTTCTCTTTTGTGCAGTAACTTGTGAAAAGTTGTAGTCAAAAGCTTTTTTCAAATGGAAGTGGAAAACTCATAAGCTACATCTTGCTGCAGAGGGCAGTAAATGGTGAAAACTGGTGGTAGCATCGATTTCCTATCACATTTTTTTCCCCTTTTTTTCTGGGAAAAATCCTACCCTACAGATATAGGAATGGTCACTATAGATATAGTTGTTTGGTTTTTTTACCTGCATGTTTAAAAGCTACCTGGCTCTACTGGTAGTGGTCGGGATACGAGGCAGATTTGATGTTTCTGTGATGCAGATCCAGTTTGCCGCTCTGGTTATTTCATTCAAAGCTTTGATCATTTGACCAGCTATTTCTGCTTAGCCACATATTTTAGCATAGGCAAAATCTCTTCTAACTTTCACTACTAGCAATGTAAGCCAGTGTTACAATTAATAGTTGATTGAACTTCTGAAGCCTTGCCAAATTAAAGGGAAGTTTTCTTTGGCAAGTGACATCAGCTTCTGCAGTACTGAAATGTTAAAATAAAAATTTGCAGTCCCTGGTGTAATGCAGATACTGATGGTAGCTTTAAAAATATTTGCGAGTAGCTTTTGCTGAAGGAGCAATGGCAAAAATACCTATTCAGGTTTTTCCTCCTTTCTGGCATACAAGCTTCTAACCTGTCTCACGTCTCCCTCTGATCCTTCAAGGTGTTCTTACGCTGAAAGTGCTAATCTCAGATACAGTACTTCAGACTTCTTAAGGCTTCTGAAATTTCATCTGACACTGATCAACAGATTAAGGCTCACAGATCACCTCTGGAGGTAGAGTGGTACATTTTCCAAATATTTCCTATCATGGGCAAAGAATATTTAACTTAAAAAGTGAGGGAGTGTGGGATGAAACCTGCATCACCTTAAGTAAACTCTTTGAAATCTGTACTTAGAGGGGGCAGCTCTACCATTTGGATCTGCTATTCTTTTTTATGTGTGTAGTTTCACTATTTTAACAACTAAAAGTTCCAAAAAGACCTGGTACAATCAAAACCACCCACTTGTCAAAATGAAACTTGATATAGGGAGTTTTATAAACTAGGCACATGAGTAGTCTGGGTTTTCTGAAGAGAGCATATGGTAGCTGACACTTCAGCTGGAGACAACTTGGTAATTATAACTCCTTTGTCTGAATCCCTCTGCCATTTCATGGGGCTAATGGCAAATTAAGCTCCCCTTCCTAGATGTAAGGAAGACAGGCTGCTAAAAATATTTGTTTTCTGCACATGTTTAATTATACTATCAAACTGGCACTGGACCAAAAGCGTGGAGTCCAAGGTAGGAGTTCAAAGTGGTTAAACTCTTCTAGAATGAGTGAGTAGTTCTACCACCAGTGAGAAACCTTCTTCTGAACGGAGAAGGATCTTGATTCTCTGGTTCGTCTGTTTTAGGACAGGACAAGGCAAGCCTGTTGTTAGAGACCTTTGGTTTTTTCTCTAGCTTCAGGTAGTAGCTGGTTACCGAAGTCAGCAGAGAATTGCTTACTTAAGTGTTTCATTGTGATGGTCTGGGTGTTCTGTTGTGATGATCTGACTTTGAGGATGAGTCACATCAACTTCTCTGACTTAAATGTCTCAATTCTAGTTTAATGTGTTGCAAGCATTTGTGAATATAAATCAGCTAAAGTTTGGCCTGTGTTGCTTTCATTCCAAGATGAATGTACAACGGTTAAACAAGCTCACGAGAAGCTTGAACCGAAGCAAGTGAAATCTACTTTGATTTTTGGTTTTTGTAGGCTGATCCTTGGTGCAATTTAACTAACAGTTGCTAGAACAATGGGCATGGTTTCTACTGCTCTGTGCTAAGCAAAACAATCAGAAAGAACAATTTATCTATGATATAGCGGCTGACTCATGCCACAAGGCTTGGTATTCCTTTAATCCTTTTATAAACTGTTTTATCCTAGCTAATGTAATTGTGGATGTTCTTATTACCCATATAATGCCTAATCCCTTTTGAATTCTGCTAAACTGTTGGTCTTAATATTGCTTAGCAATAATTAGCAAAATACAGGTGGTTTGTGTACTGTTTAACTCTTGATCAAACCTTTGAAATTTTGTTTGTGCTGACCTGTTACACTTTTATGTTGGTAATGTTTCCACTGCTGAACAACGAATGGGAACTCGTTCAGACAGATACTCTCATCAGCCTGTTTGCCACCCCTGAGACTGGATCTTCTCTTAAGCTTGTCTTCAAAGCTCTTGTGTTGTGTTCCCACTTGATATGGCAGGCTTTTAAAAGTGCTTGATAGCCTCTTTCCCCTAGTATGGAGTGTTTTGTAGGAAGCTTCACATTCACAAAGAAAACAAAGCATCTGTGTCCCTTTTTGTGCAAATTTGTGAGTTGCATTGCTAGATCCTTTTCTGCTACTTTCAGTTTAACCATGCAGTTAAAAATGGCTATGATAAAGGAGGAATCGTAGTTGGTGTTCAGACATTTTGGATGTCTGATCTGGAGGTTGTTTAGCTTTGCTAGGGTACTGGAGAGGCCGCCTTTGCGGTTTTTGCTTCCTTGTTCTTCCTCTCTCAGATGCATTTGTCCTAGGCAAGTTTGGTTGTTCAAGGTCAAAGTTCTACTTAAGGAATAATACAGGCTTCTTAAATAATCCCTGCTATGCTTTTGTTGCAATATTTTTATCCCATACAATCTTGCCTTTTAACTCTATCACAGTTTTAGAGCAATCTGTGGTAAGTAGGTTAAAGAACTAAAATTGTGCAGGGGTGCCTGAAGTATATTGTGGTTTAACCCCAGCTGGCAACTAGGCCCCACACAGCCACTTGCTTACTCCACCTCTGGTGGGATGGGGGAGAGAACTGGAAGATTAAACATGAGAAAACTTGTGGTTGAGACAGACAATTTAATAGGTGAAGCAAAAGCTGCACACACAAGCAAAGCAAAACAAGGAATTCTTTCACCAGGTCCCATGGGCAGGCAGGTGTTCAGCCATCTCCAGGAAAGCTGGGCTCCATCACATGTAACAGTTACTTGGGAAGACAAATGCCATCACTCAGAATGTCTCCCCCTTCCTTCTTCTTCCCTCAACTTCATATGCTGAGCGTGACGTCAGATGGTATGGGATATCCCTTGGGTCAGTTGGGGTCAGCTGTCCCAGCTGTGTCCCTTCTCAACTCCTTGTGCACCCCCAGCTTCCTCGCTGTTGGGGTGAGGAGCAGAAAAGGCCTTAACTCTTTGCAAGCACTCCCTGAATTGTCAATGCTGTTTTCAGCACAAATTCAACCCCATACTAGCTGCTGTGAAGAAATTTAACTCTACCCCAGCCAAAACCAGCACAAGTGTCAACAGCTTCCATACAGAAGAGTGCTGTTAAGGGCTGCCTCACTTATTTTAAATGCACAGCTTTGTAGTAGGATTGGAGGGGGTCTGCCATCTCTTGTCTGAGGACAACTATGCCCTCCTCAAGGCTTTGGCTTGTGCAAGAAATTTAATATGTGGCTCTCAGCCAAAAGTACTGGTCAGCCTTAGCTTATTGCTTGGAGATGTGTTCAGTTCCCCCTTCAGCTTGAAGGGACTAAGCCCATGTCTTCTGTTTTTTGGGATAATGTAGTCATCAGGCTGTGAGTTAATACTGAGGAATCGTTCCTTCTACTTGTTGAAACTTTTGCGTCCTGCACTCTTGGCTCCATAGTGGGGTAGGGCCAAAACCCAGCCAGCACTGAAGGAATGTGCCTCTGTAGCCTAAGGTGCTAAGCTGGAAGGAGTGGTCATGTTCAAGACCATCTAAGGAACCTGAAGGTGCACAAGTCCATGGGACCTGATGAGATCCATCTGTGGGTCCTGATGGAACTGGCAGACAAAGTGGCTAAGCCATTATCTGTCATGTTTGAGGAGTCGTGGCAGTCCAGTGAAGTTCCCGCTGACTGGAAAAAGGGAAAAATAACCCCCATTTTTAAAAAGGGGAAAAAAGGACAACCCAGGGAACTACAGACCAGTCTCATCTCGGTGCCCAGCAAGATCATGGAGCAGATCCTCCTGGAAACGGTGCTAGGGCACATGGACAATAAGGAAGTGATTGATGACAGCCAACATGGCTTCACTAAAGGCAAATCGTGCCTGACAAATTTGGTGACCTTCTACGATGGGATTACAGCTTTGGTGGATAAGGGAAGAGTGACTGACATCATCTACCTGGACTTGAGCAAAGCATTTGACACTGTCCTACATGACATCCTTGTCTCTAAATTGGAGAGACATGGATTTGATGGGTGGACCACTTGATGGATAAGGAATTGTTTGGATGGTCACATTCAAAGAGTAGTGATCAACAACTTGAAGTCCCAGTGAAAACTGGTGATGAGTGGTGTTCCTCAGGGCTTGATATTGGGACTGGCACCGTTTAACACCTTTGTGAGGGGCACGGACAGTGGGGTTGAGCGCACCCTCATCAAACTGGCCAATGACCCCAAATTGTGTGCTGTGGTTGACACGCTGGAGGGAGGGGATGCCATCCAGAGGGACCTTGACAAACTTGAGAGGTGGGCCCATGCAAACCTCATGAAGTTCAACAAGGCCAAGTGCAAGGTGCTGCACCTGAGTCGGGGCAATCCCAAGCACAAATAGAGGCTGGGTGGAGAATGGATCGAGAGCAGCCCTGAGGAGAACGTCTTTGGGATGTTGGTTGGTTGATGAGAAGCTCAACACGACCCAGCGATGTGCACTTGCAGCCCAGAAAGGCAACTGTATCCTGGGCTGCATCAAGAGCAGCAAGTCGAGAGAGGGGATTCTGCCCCTCTGCTCCACTCTGGTGAGACCCCCCTGCAGTACTGCCTTCAGCTCTGGGGTGTCCAGCACAAGAAAGACATGGACCTGTTGGAGTCAGTCCAGAGGAGGCCACGAAGATCCAAGGACTGGAGCACCTCTCCTATGAAGACAGGCTGAGAGAGTTGGGGTTGTTCAGCCTGGAGAAGAGAAGACTCTGGGGAGACCTTAGAGCAGCCTTCCAGCACCTAAAGGGGCTACAAGAAAGCTGGGGAGGGACTTTTTACAAGGGCCTGTAGGGAGCAGACAAGGGACAATGGCTTTAAACTAGAAGAGGGAAGATGTAGATTGGATATAAGGAAGAAATTCTTCACGGTGAGGGTGGTGAGGTACTGGCACAGGTTGCCTAGAGCAGCTGTGGATGCCCCATCCCTGGAATTGTGCAAGGCCAGGCTGGATGGGGCTTTGAGCAACCTGGTCTGGTGGAAGGTGTCCCTGCCCATGGCAGGGGGGCTGGAACGAGATGGTCTTTAAGGTCCTTTCCAACCAAACCAGCCTACGTTCATTCTATCTATATGGGGCTGACTCAGAGCCTGAAATCCTGTACATGACCACTTTTAAACACACATTTCATACAGATGATTGTCCTATTTTCAAAAAAAAAAAAAAGCCAAACTGGGACACCTTATTCAGTCAGCTGGCACTGGGGCATTTGGCCCAAAGGCACTTCAGCTTGCATCCTCCACCTTCTAGGTCAATGCCCTACCCTAAAGAGCATTAAGCACAGCTCTCTTCAGCTTTCCCCGTGGTGTTAGTCCTCTGCCCAGACAGGAATGCAAAAGCCCGAGCCAGAAAACAAAAGGAGACTGACTGCTCAGAGCACAGAGCTTGGAAAAAGCTGTCAGGATTATAAATATTTCACACTGGAAAGTGAGCTGATAAACAGGAGCAGTCATAGAATCACAGAATGGTTTGGTTGGAAGGGACCTTAAAGCCCATCCAGTTCCAACACCCATGCCATGGGTAGGGACACCTTCCACCAGACCAGGTTGTTCAAAGCCCCATCCAGCCTGGCCTTGAACACTTCCAGGGATGGGGCATCCACAGCTGCTCTGGGCAATCCCTTCCAGTACCTCACCACCCTCACCGTGAAGAATTTCTTCCTTATATCCAATCTACATCTTCCCTCTTCTAGTTTAAAAACTGTTGCCCCTTGTCCTCTCCCTACGTTGCCACTTGTCCTCTCCCTACGTTGCCCCTGTAAAAGTCCCTCCCCATCTTTCCTGTAGGCCCCTTTAGGTACTGGAAGGCTGCTCTAAGGTGTCCCTGGAGCCTTCCCTTCTCCAGGCTGAACAACCCCAACTCTCTCGGCCTGTCTTCATAGGAGAGGTGCTCCAGCCCTTGGATCATCTTCATGGCCTCCTCTGGACTCTCTCCAACAGGTCCATGTCCTTCCTGTGTTGGACACCCCAGGGCTGAAGGCAGTACTGCAGGGGGGGTCTCACCAGAGTGGAATACACACACGTATCTGTGTGTAACCTTGAGTTCAGTATTAAATTTCCAGTGTTCAGGACATGTCAAGGCACTTTCTTTCCTGTGACTTCTGTCAGGCAGGTCACCAAGCACTACTGAGACAGAACATACAGAGAATCGTGGTTTTAGACTTGGAACTTCCCAGGATGAGTCCCTGGTCAGTGCTGGCTCCTGAGATGCACTTTGCAAGCACCATATTTGTCATGCTGACCCCTGCAATGCTTACGGTGTCATTCCTGTTCTAGCAGTGCCCAGAAAATTAAAGGATCAGCTACTTGTATGTAGTGATTAACTAACCTCTTCTGGAGAGTGCAGGCTCCTTTTTTCCTCTTTAAACTTTTGCCCTTACCTGTTTGGAGGACACTTCTGTTACATATGGGGTAGGGAGGTAGCCTCAACCGGTTCCTGTTCTGTACTCGGTGCCTAGTCATGTATTTATGGGAGAAAATCTTTCCTTGTAACAGGAAGATTACTTTAAAATGCATCCTTATAAACAGCTTGTCATTGGCTGACTTTTTTTGCATGTTCTTAGGTTTTTCCAGTAAAATTTTCTCATTAGTTTGTTGTAGTCAGTTGTCTCTTGGATGAAGCTGTGATTTGAAAGACAACATTTCACACTGGAAGCAACTTCAATGCCCTATGATAACATGTACAAGAATGTCAGATCAGTCAGTGTTTAATTTGCAAATTAAAAATCTTGCTGTTGTGGCTTTTTGTGTTAAACTACTGAACTGTAAGGGTAATGAACTAGTGATGCAGACTTCCATGATCGTTAATTTGATATTGCACTAGCTGCGTTTACAGCTAACTGTTGACAGTAAAAAAGAAAATGAGCTCTGTGTTACCTTAGACATATTTAGATATGCTTCTTTGTATGTTTATGCTTCTGCTCTAATTTCCAAAATAAAGAAAACCCCTACGATACAGGCTGCAATGCCCAGTGCAGAAGTGATTGTACAATGAATGCGTGCTTTGCGGCTGTCCTGGATTTGACTAAAACAGGACCGGCAGCTCTTTCAGTAGATCTTCCTTACATTAAGTTTCTTCTAAGTAACTGCACTTTCTGAAGTTGACTACATGTTTTTCAGGCAGTGTCTGCTTTTAGAGTTGATAACGCTTGATGTTTATAGCTGTTACTATGGTAACAGTAGGATTGGTACGTAGAAAGGTCCAGGTTTGTACTTATTGCTGTGGGAAGTAAGGTCACTGCTGGCTCTGTTACAGTCCACAAGTGAAAAGATGTAAAAGGATCGCACCTGCAGGAAGGAGCAGACAGGTTTCTAGAGATATTTTGAACTTTGTTCAATAGAAGTTTACCAGATAGCAATGTGGAGACTTTCTACCACCATAATTTATCCTGAACAACTGTGACAAAGTTTACAAGGATGCTGCTGCTTCTTTGCAATACCTTCTTAGAATTGAAATCTCTCTCCTCCACTGAGAAGTCCAAGCCACATATTTAAGCTGCTTTTAAATCTAGTGTCCACCTGTGCTCACCATCTAGTACCCCTTGAGCTTCCTCAGTGCTTTATTGGGTTCACTGTAACATTTTCTGTTATTTTAAAATGCCTCCTTGCTGTTGACAGGCTCTTCATGCTACAGCACAGTGAGACTGACTGCATGCAAAATCGGCTTGAAAGAATCTCCAAATCTGGTTTCGGCACTAATATGAGGTTACTTCCAAACAGTTGATATTTGAATCAAACTGTCGTATTTTAATTTGTTGTCTTTCCAATACTGATTTATGCACTAAATCACAATTGCTTATGTGTGCTCAGTCCACTGTTTTCTCCTGGTACTGCCTGATAGATTTTATTAAAAAACTTAAGGCAGCTGAACTTGCGTTTTGTATTTTGATGGTGGGGAACAGAGCAACAAAAGAAAGGCTTTAAATATGGTTTGGTCATCCCTTGTAAATCAATGTAGGCATTTGTGCAAACAATTAGCAGCACATACAGATCAGATGCTGAAAATAATGTGTAGAATGGCAGCCTGTCCCCCAGAGATGGATGGCAGAGGGTCACCTGGGGTCTCTGTAGGGTGTTTTGATTGAGAATACCACAATGCAGCTTGGTACTCCTGATCTTTCATGTTAGCAGAAAGATAACTCACTGCATTTCTCAGTTAACCTTATGAATCTTAATTTCCCCCACAGCTTTTTTTTTTTTGCATTGTAAGAGTTTCAGTACCACTTGAACTGTGTAGCACATTGAAAAATAATATTAGGCTAAATACAGCTTTCTAAAAGCATCTCAGAAGAATCCAAGAGTCTAACTGCTGACTTCTGGAGTGTGGGTAGTCGATTTGGTGTCTTCTCTGCATCTTTCCTATACAGACAGATAAATGCTTCAAGGCTGCAAAGTGGCAGACTAAAATGGCACACATGGTACCTGAAATAAATCTGGCTTTTAGACTATTCTAGGCTATTTAGACTATTCTAGAAGCTAATGACCTAATAGTTTGGTTGGAGGAGACCAGGGCTGTTAGGACACTGAAGTTACAAGGGGGAAGAAATATCTTGGGGAAGGGCTAAATATGTTAATGAAGTTAAGGAAGTTTTCTTGAGTTAGATGACCAAGGGGTCACAGGAGGTGGTTCCAAGGAAGGGAAGGAACCAAGTGACTGTCTAGCTTGGGATACCCTGGCATCTCATGCACCTTTATTTCATTGTGCTACTCTGTGCAAGTGAGATAGATTTTTAGAGTATAAAACCTATACTCTCTGTGAATCTCATGTAGTAAGCGTCTGATGACCTCGCCAAAACATTTCTGAGATGGGAGTGCCTTAATTCCCCAGACATACCATGATACTGCATGTGCAGTTCATGCTCCGGATTCTACAGAGGAGCTGCTGCTCTGCTTTATAAACACTACTTAGCAGCTGTAGAAATGCAGGTTATTAGAGCTGGATTGCATAGTACACATAGTTGAAACAAGCAGCTGTAGCTGATTTCCTGGGATACCAGAGCAGAAGCCGTGAACAGATTAGGTGTTGTTCCCTCTTTGCTCTTGGACTCAATGACTAGGTTGTCAGTGTTGTCTAATCAACTTATATCATAGGTTTGTTTGAAGTGTACAATATTTGGAAAAGATTAGCAAAATCAATATGATCTAGTTTATTTTGTAGCACATGAACTCGAAGACTGGTGATGCAGGCAAGGGCAAGCATCTTTAATCATTCACTCTGCTTTCTATGGTAGATGCAGGTCATCTACTTGGGTAATTCTCAAGTATCCTGTTAGGAAGGTTAAGGATTCCTGACAGTGCTGTATATTAGTGCAAATGTTGTCTCTCTCAAAGTGACATGCAGGGGATAACTTGTCAAGCATTCTATTTTTTTTTTATACTGAGATGAGTTGTGGGCTGTCTTTAATACTGATGCTGAAAGTTAGCGAGCTTTGACCTGAGCACTTCAAATGCTGGCAATATCAAAAAGTCCCTTGAAGAAAAGTGATCTTTTTTTAGAGCTTCTCTTTTCACATAGCGAATGCTAAACAGTAACCTTCAAAACAAAACTTGCATACTTTTCTGTAACAGGAATTTGTAGGAAATCTCTTGCCATTTGTGGTGATAATTGGGGGTTGGAGGGGACAACTTCTCCTAACTTCAAAGCATAGCATGCTAATTTGGAACCGTATTGAGTGTCTTGAATTACAGACTGTTTGAGAGACAGATCCTTATTGTGCTGCTAAAAGCTAGTTTGTTTTGAATGCATATATTTAATGTTGGTGATATTGATAATGGACTAAAGTTAATGCACTTTAAAGTCCTTCAGCAGCAGTGGGGTGGAGAGATGAGGAGTCTGAACATCGAGAGATCTGTAGCTGAAAGTACCCTGTTTGGGAGAGGGAAATCCTTGTTGAGAAATGTTTTTGCACTTCCTCTGATTCTAAATCTGACTTGAAACAAAAACATATAATTGATGTCATAGATACTATATGTGGATTCTGCTGCTTCCTGGGATAGTGATATCTTTGATTTCCCCTCCTAAATTCACAGGATAGTGGTAAGTGTGCTGTCTTCCTCTCCAGCAGATGCAGAAAGCACCAACTTCTACTCACCTAATTGATGCCAAAGTTGATAATTAAGCTTTCTAAAAAGCTCTGAAGGCAGTCCTATTAAAGTAGGTATTCATGACTGTACTAATAGGTGGGTGCAAAGTGGGAGTTAAAAGGGGTTCTCTTATCTTTATATGACTGCTTATCTGTTGTTATGCAGGGGAGGAGAGCTCCTCTGTTACTGCAAAGCATTTTGTAGTAAGGAGATGTTCCTATTAAAATCCAGGCATTGCGTCTGGGTGTGTTAGGTGCACTAAAGTGTTTTTTTTTTTAAAAAAAAAGGCAGGAGATTGCAGTTTTATTCTTGTACTTCCAAGAAATTTGTCCATTTATAAGAGCAATGTGAGGATTTTCTTTAAGATTAACAAGTTCAAGGGGGTAGTGCTTGTGTGAACATTAAAATGAATGCTAGCGATGTTCCTTGTCCATGGGTTCGGTGCATAGGAAAAGATGCTGCCATTTTGTTGAACCACTTTATCTTTTAAAGTCTGGTAGGGTTGTTGAGTTTGAGATGTTTGGCATTAAAAAAACCCAAGCCTGTTGGCCTTAAGCTTTGAGTAGCATGGTGTAAACTTCTGCTTCCAGTGGGACAGTTAAATGCCGAGTAGTTTTTGACATCTGCAGGGTATTCTGTATTGCACCAAAACCAACAGTATGGGATATGAATCAGTATAATGCTGAGCAGGCAGGAGTAATTTTAAGGGTCAAATATTCAGAGGTCTTTACAGACAGTTGAGCTGTGTGCCTGATGCAGAAAATATGTGGTGGTATGGCCAAGGTCACTGGCTGTTGGTCCATCTTCACAATGGGCATTGAAGTGTGTCTTACGCTGATCACCAAAAATTGAGGGATGTGGAGGCAAATTGTGCTGATCTGTGAAATGCGTAACCCTTTTGGTGCAACAAGGGAAGCTCTTGAGTCTGATACTCAACTTCTCAGACTGCTTTCAGTACCAGTGGAGGTTCCTGCTGTTGCAGTCTCTGATGGAGACCATTTTGCTTGGCTGAAAGCACTTTTCCTTAGAGGCTATGAAAACTGGGACAAGGTGGGGTGGGAGGGACTGAGCAGTGGTTCTAGTGAATAATGCTGAATGTCCAAGAATGGGAACAAAGGGAACTTTGTTTTGGTTTTTTCTTTCTGGGAAGGTACTTGGAATCAGTTCCTGCAGTTGTCCACCATGCCACCGCCCTTGTAGTGCAGGTACTTCCTCCATGTGCTACTTGAAACTCTTTGCAATATGACAGGGTGCATAACCTGAGATATGTTTTCTGAGCTATTATGTTCAATTATTGCCCCTTATATGGCTAGATACTTTTAAAACCGAAAACATATGTATAGCGTAAGGCTTTCCTTAGATTAAAATTTCCAGCATGTAGCTGCTGCTGTTAGAAACACAGCTGAGAGAAGCAAATACTAAAGCAGCTAGAGGAAAACAGTTGACTCCTATCAGCTGCAGCAACTTGCAGTGCTCTCCAGCCGCTGTCGATACTGTGACCTCCCACAAAACCTGCCGAGATGTACAGAGCTCATGTCATTGCATGCTTGCTGCACGGTAGCATCTGGAGAACTTGGGATCTTTGGTTTAGGGTTGTTGTTTTTTTTTCCCCAGAAAATGAATTCTGTGCAGTAATATAATTGTAACCAGGTAAAAATACAGCTTTGTAGGCTACGTAGAGGGGAAAGAAAGTGTATTTGACTTCCAGTCAATTTGCAGTATAATTTTCATCCAGAGATCTAAGACAGAAGCATGGTTCATTATCTTTAGAATTTAAATAATATATGATGATGTTTAGCTTTTCATATATTATTTATTAGGCAGAGGATGCCTTGAGGGCTATACTTTTTGTTTCATTCTATCCAGGTCTTCTAAAGCAAACCTTGACATGCAGCAATTACTGTAAATGTACTGATCATGTGTAGATGGCTTTTAAGTTAGTTTGCAAACAGCTGTATAACTTTTGGTAGAATTTGAAAAAAAAATATATTCAACATCAGTTCTGTTAATGATTTGATTTTGGGGAAATTTTACTCTGCATATCAGATGGAGTCATAAGGAAGATAGAGACCTGTAGTTGTCAGACAAATCTTTCAGCTGCTAAAAAACCAAACCTCTAAAGTACTTTGGCAGTATCTAGTGTGCAATTGTTGTTGCAAAGTGCTGAAACAGCATGAACTTTTTCAGTGTCTGAACCTTTTAACTACCAACAAAAGTTGGCTATTTTGTTCAGTCTCTGATGCCAGATGAGCCTTTAAGTCTCCAGTTCTTTAACGGCTCTTAATGGAACATGAATGGTATGTGGGTGGATGCAGGCAAATCACTGAATGTGTATGGTTTGGTTTTTTTGCTTCCCTTTTCTACTAGGCTAAAGAAAGCATTACATCAGTATTAATGCTTATCAAAAAGTGTAGTGTTTCAGAGCTTCCTGAAAGAGTGAAATGAGCTTTCCAGTTTTGATGTGCCACATCAGCATGCTGCAACAGGTTGCAAGATTAGAGAAACTGCATAGTTAATAATACCTACTCTCAGGCATGTCAAATGCAGTGCAAACAGAACTGCTTCCAGTTGATACTGTCAAACAGGGTTCATGCTCTGGAATAGTCCTTTTCCAGCAGCAAAATGTTCTCCAGTCTTGGTACCGATGGAAGATACTGCTCTAATGTATGTGTAGAACTGCTCAAAGGATGTGTTTCTGCAGTGCAAATCTTAAACATCCTTACCTTCTGTGTGCATAGACACAATTTATTTAAAAATAGTGATCTACCTATGTCAGTATAATTTGATGCAAAAATCAGGTATGGATGCTGCTCCCTGTTCTAATAAATTTTCAGAATTCTTTGTTCCGTTTACATACTAAACGTTACGTATAAGCTGAAGAGGACAGGAAGCAAGCTGGCTTTTTCCCTTATTGAATCAAGGCCAGGTAAAACTTGTAGGTGGAGCATTGTTTAAATCATTCTACTTGGTACCAAGTGTGTACGTGGCTTTCAGATGCTGACTGCAGGTAACCTGACTAGGAGTAATGCATCTGTAGGCTAGTGTGAATAGCAGCAAGGCTGTTAGCTTATACTTGAGCATCTGTTAATTCTTAATCACATCTACTTTATCACCACTAGAGGCTCCTCCAAGTCACCCTTTGGATACCTTTCTGTGTCAGGAAGCAGCTCATGCTTTAAGTAGCATGCAGATATCTGAATCTGTCAGTGTAACACCTCTTTACAACCAGCGAATTAATTTTTTTTTTTTTAATGAGAATCATCAGGCATCCTCTTCATGGTATGGTTGAACCTGAATCATCAATTTAAAGTAGTTACTGATCATTAACTACTGATGAACTTTAAAGCAATGTTGACTAGAAGCTTGTCGTGTTGCTTGCTAGTAAGTGGAAAAAACAAGCATTTAAATACTTGTGAGTGTGGGTAAATAATTTTCTTTTAACATCAACATATTTTATTCCAGCAAAGAAAAGGCTGTAATTACCAACACAGATTATTTTAGGGTTCGGACACTTCCATGTATGTCTTGGGTAGGTTTGCCATGACAGGGCTGTACTTAAGCTTGTGTTCTCAAAACAGCGTCAACTTCTGCTGCCAACTGATTATTACTGCATTGTAATTTGATAGAGTGTAGGCATCTTGCATCAGGTACAGCGTGTCTGAGATACAAGCTCTGATCAAACAGCCTAACAACATTAAGACTTAAGTCTTCAAAAATTGATCTTATAAGACAGGAAAGAATATCATCATGAGATCTTGGCTAGCATAAAAATATGGATGAATTTTCTGTTCTTAGCTGTTCTTGGGTTTTGGTATCCTCAGCTTATTCCGTATACAGTCAAACAAGTGCTGTGCTCAGGTCTGAGGTTTTTGCAGATGTGTGGGTATCATTTTTCTCTGAATGGAGTAAGAGATAATCGAATTGCCCAACTGACCGTGTGGATGCTACAATTTTTGAGCATGGCAGTATGCTGGAGCACTGTATTGGAGCTATTGGAGACAAAGGGTGCATTTTTGTAGATTAAGCATCAGTGATCACAGTAGTCACAGATACTTACAGATGATCCTGTTATTTAGAAGGTGAGGAACTTTTAGATGAGTCTTTGAAGGAAGGCAACATGACTTGTTTCTGTGGAGGCTTCAAATTGAGAAGGTGCTGTGTGGCTACTGGCATGCACATGAGGACCTATTGGAACATTATTTTTTATTATCTGTTTCTTCAGCATTCAGCTAGTGTTCTTAACACCTTGAAAAGGAAGGGCAAAGCTGAAAAATAAGTTATCCAAAAATCACCAGAAGGTAGATACCAGAAGGGTCTAAGTAGAAAGTGATGTCTCACAGTAGAAATCTTGCTCTGTCTTGAAAGTTCTCCACTTTTTTTTCTTCTTGAGATATCACCTGTTCCTACAAGTCTCCATAGCCATAGGTGTAGCAGCTCTTGCAAGAGCTGTTACTGTCAGTCTGCTACTGCAGTTTATCTTGTTGCTCAACTTAGACTGCTCCGTTTTTTCCCCCACTGTTGTATTTGGAGGCTTTTCTTCATCCACAGTCCAGTTCTCACTAAAAGCAGACTGTCAATCTACCATAGATCTTGTCTTCTCTTCCCTGGTATGCCACTTTTGGGTGATTGTTTGTCTGTCACACAAATTTCCTCTAAAATTAAGTCAGATATGTCACTTCAAATCAAGAATAATATCTATGACATGTTAAAATACAGGAAGAAAAATTAAATTAGTTTTAATTTCCCCCCAGTTCCTTTCTTGATAGTGGTAGGAAATACTGCATAATGTTAGAGCTATTTAAGGATTGCTTTTAGTTGCACAAGTGTACAAGTTTCCTTTGACTTTCCGACGAGATCCAGTTTTCTCTGTCCGAATGATCAGATCCCTTGCCTGTATTCTCATCTTACATCCATGTGATTAAATTTCAGTCTTGACCTTGAAATCCTCTTGACCTGTGGTAGTCTGAAGTGGTTCTTCCTGACTGCTACTCTTACTCTGTATGCCTTCAAACTTAATGTAAATGGTTACAATTAACTAGATGCAAGCTTGAATTTCAAGGATGTTCGTTGATGTACCAAGCTTAGCTTGATTGCATTGGTTCTGCTTTTATCAGAAGTATAAAGGGTACCTTAAATATCTGTGCTGCACTGCAGATGAATCAACCTGCTTTGCACCCTTTTGCTGGCTCTTTCAGGAGATATTTCAGCACACTGAGGATTCTCGCTTTATCTAGATGTCATATTAGTCATTGACATGAAAACTAGTTGGAACATAGGTAGAAATATCAATGCTAGCTTTCACTTCAGTGTTGTAATTTGTCTTGTATATCCATCTGGCCTTAAAGATGTCTTTTTAAGCATCTATGTATTAGTCATGATCGAGAACAACCGTTTTGTAGATGGCTCTTATCTGGCCATGTGTAATTAGCTTTTTTAATGAGACATGGATGTTACAGCAGGGAGGTGGCTTCTTGGTGACCTGCAGGAGATGAGGACTGTATGTGAAGGGACATGTTCTTCAGTAGCTGTTTTCTTAGGACCACGTTGGGAGCACAGAGTCTATATGGTACCTAACAGAAGACAACTCAAGATGTGATTCAAACAACGGTACTATTTCAGAGCCACTGAAGACCGAAGCAGTTGAATATCTTATCCTTGTGACTACAGCAGCGGTGCTGTCTGATCTGCTTTTTTTTTTTAAGCAGATGTTTAGCATAAGATCTAGCCTTCTGCCTGGTGTAATGCAGCTGTTATATATTTGCAGGCTCTGGTACTGTGGCAGATTTGGGCTGGCGGCTGCTGCTTTTACCCCCCAACCCAGGCAAGAGTGCTTTATAGTGTGAGAAGAAGCAGATTAATACTCTGCAGGTCTCAGTGATCTGACTCTGTGTTTTGGTTTTTGACTTAAGGTGAGCATCTGTGTTTTGAAGTTGTTAAATGTATCATTTGAACTGGGCTCCCTTTCCATAGTAGGCCAAAGCTCAAATTGAGACTTTAGCATTTCAATAATATTGTGGGATTTGGGGGGCTTGTCTTGTTTTGGAAAACTATGTCTGGGATCTGAGCTAGGTTTTGTATTTCTTTAGTTCTCATCCTTTGCAGTGCAGTTTACTGGCAACAAAGTCGTTACTGATCATGAGTAAAGCCACACTGATTGCAATGGTGTGAGTTCCAAATCATCTAAAGCACAAGGCAGGGGTGAAAAGAGGTAGAGAATGACAGAATGCTGAATGCTTCTTGAATTTGGCTCCTCACTAGCAAAAAACACCCAAAACCTGTTCCCGTAGAAACAATAACCTTAGGAGCAAGTTTGGGTATGTGTTAGCTAATGCACTTACTTTAGCTTAAACTTGATCTGTTTGAAGCAACCTATGATAATGGAGCTGACAGGCGCATCATTATGCAATAAAGTGAAAATATGCTTTTGTGTTGCAGATGTAGGCTTCTCACTAGCGAATACCTTCTGACATAGTGCTGGTTCCTGCAGTGAACTGGAGGATGCTGGGCAGGGAGGCAGCTTGTGTACATGTATTGGACCTCACTGGCTCATACAGGGTTATAGACATTTTGCAGACGGGTTATACACTGGAGTTATGCGTAATACAGTTGTATCAGTATAGGATTATAAATTTAGACTAATACAATGCTGATTGTGTCTCCACACTAGGAGATGGTGCTGCTGTATTTAGCTCTTTAGTTGCAAGTGATACAGCCCAGCAGACTTGCTTACTACTGCTGAGTAAGTGTTACTTGATGTCTGCCTAGATTTACTGCCTGTGACCAGCTCTGAACAGGAGGGTTTACGATCAGTAATGCAGTGGCTGAAAAATAAGTAGCAGGGCTCTGTGGCAGCCGGCATAGGTGAGACTTTGCCTGCAGTTCCTAAGTGCTGCCGTTCAGTTTCTAGAAACCTATAATCCCTTGTTTTAATAAAGGCTGGTATGCTAGCTTGAGAAGTCTTGTCAGAAGAACTGCTGCCTGCCGTGCTGAGAAAGGCAAAGTTGTGTAACACTGCAGCACAGTGCTATGGTTTACACTTACAGTGCTATAAATACTCCGTTCCCCTTGCTGCTTATGAAAGAGGTGACTGCATGAAGACCTGCCCTGTGTTTTTAGCAGAACATGTGACTGGCTGTCCCTCGAGGAGAGCTTTCCTCTTGCATCCAGCCCGGCTTTGTGTATGAAGAGAATCAAGGCAATTCATCATTTACTGACTCATGAATGGTTCTTGTTTAAAGAACTGTGTAAAAATAGTTAAAACAGGCTGAAGGAAAGGGTGTTCATATATCAAGTGAGCTTGGACATCCCTTCAGTCAGCAGATGCAAATGGTATGGCTTGCTTCACCAAACAATAAAGCAACCTGCTGTGTTTTGGTAAGTAAGCAAATGCAGGAATGAATAGGTGAGTTCATAGAAACTCTGTCAAGCCTGATGCAAAATGTTGCAAAACTGGGATGTGATTTGGTTGTGTTTACTTAAATTTGAGCAAACTAAGCTATAGAAATGACCAAGGTAAGTCTGAAGTATGTCATACTGTCTCACACTCAACTATTCTGTAGACATGCCTGTGTGTAAATCTGCTTCAAGAAAGTAAATTACTTACCCAGGTTGTGAAAGTTCAAAATATGAGATTGAACGGGATGCTGAAGATGTTACAGGCTAATGCAGCTCTTAATAAAAGAGATGGTCTTCTGGACCCTGAAGCCTGCGAGTGGAGGCAGGTGCCCAGAGTATCAACCCCATACACCCTTACCTGAAGGACTTCTGCATAGTGTCAGAGATGCCAATAATCTAACATGGTACTTTGAATAAGCAGCCTCAAATATTCCTGCCACTGCTCCAGCAATACTCTATTTTTTACAAATAGAAAGAGATGGAAAATTGTTTTTTTTGGAAGTGGGCAAAAGCTGTTTCTAGAACAGCTACACTCGTGTTAGATCTTTAGCAGTTCAAGTATCAACATCCTCAGTTACACCTGCAGTAGGGCTATTTCAAGTGCCAGCTTCTCCTGTAAAGCAGAAACCTAAGATGAGATGTATGATTTGGAGTAAAGTTTAGGTGCAATATCGCCAAATATCGTTGGCTACTTTAGCAAGTATTAGACGCTATAGAGTGACTCAAGTTTCACACATTTGGAGTTATTCTTCCTATTTTGTCCAAATCAGGAAGTCAGTGTGTTTGTACAGATATAAATAAGAACTGAGTCATCTGTTTCTGCCCAGCAAATAGTCATACAGACTGGCATCTCTGTGTAATGCACACCCAGTGAGCCTGATTTCAAGCCATACAACTCGTGTACGGTCTGTGGGCAACCAGAAGGCCTCAGACCCAACAGCACAATCTCAACACGAGGCCTTCAGTGATGGCAAAAGTCTCCTCACATCTGGCCTGTCACAGTCTCTAACATATACAATCTTAACTTTTTTTTTTCCTCTTAAAATCGGGCCTGATCCTGGGCTGAAGTTTGAATTGGGGGCAGACTCTAGTAATATTTCAGCATGGAAATTCCTGGGAAAATACAGAAACCTCAGTATGATGTCAGCTTTCTTGTGTGGGAATCTGAAATTGCTTTAGTGCTTGTCTCATGTGGTCAAAGCTCAGTAAAACTACTGGGCTGGCAGCTTGCCCTACGGAAGAGGACCAAGTAGTTCTGTTTGGTGTTAGGTCTTATATAGCTGCTGGTAGGTGCCTTTCCTGTGATGAGGTGGCAGACAAATGCAAAAACTGAGTGAAAATGGACAGGTTATAGAAGAAATACTTGGATGGCTCAGGATGTTTCCAACTCAGTATCTCTTGATGGATGCTACGTCTCCTGCGGTTGTTGAAATGATGGTGTTTTTTTGTAGCATTATGTAAAGACAAACTGTCAATAATAGTGGAAGTGAACCTGGCAGTCGTTAACCTAATGTAGGTGAGTGCTCCTGTAGTCTACTCCTTCACCTGAGCTCTGAGGGCTCTGAGCTGCAGTTCTGGGGGAAAAAAATTGTCAAAGTAACACTGCTGTATCTTACGGGTTTATGCTAAGGAGTTCAGAAGTCTAACCCTGTCTGGAAATGCTCTTCCTTTGCCATTATCAGCCTGGGACATAGAGCTGAGGCAGGAAAATCCTCTCTGTCAAACCGTGAGCAGTGCAGGACAGACCTGTGCACAGCTGGAGTTGGGTGCCTGGCTCTGTGCTGGTGGGGCCATGCTTGGTTGTGCAACTGGGGAGAGGAACAGCTTCAGGAGTGTGCAGGTGGCCTCTGGCCAAGGGAAACTTCTTACTCTGCTTCCAGCCTGTCCCCAGCTTTCTGTCCCCAGCAAACTCGCCACACGAGAGCGTTAACAGCTGCCCTGTCTGAAGCTGGATGCTCCCTGCCTCAAGAGCACAGGCAGCGCATGTTTCTACCCAGAGCCAAAGTGGTTGTCGTGTGGTTCAGACTGAATGACACAATTAACTGGGCAATCCCATGGACTGTCCTTGCATTAAAACCCACTGCAAGAAAGAAGTTATCTTTTCTAACTGCTGAACTGCTAGAGATCCTAAACACAGCTGACTTGTGCAGGCTAACTCAGTTGCTAGATGAGTAACAGCTTCAATGGGCAGTTACTGTCAGGAAGGCTAGAATTTCCAGACTGAAATTCTAGGTTATCAAAGGGAGGCGATATTAAAAGAGAAAAAAAGAAAGTGTCCATTTTTTTCTTAAGTAATGTTAGAAGAAAATGGTTTGGTTTCCAGGCACTGCTTATTCTAACTTCATTGTTCAGAGCAGTTTTATTTACTTGGATCCCTTGAGAGACGGCCCAGGCAGCAGGAGTGTGAATGTATGAGATCGCAGGAGCTTGGTTGTGAACCAGATTAACAGGGCTGTAGTGAGTTCCCCCCGTATCACTAGGCTCAGCTATGGTTTCGTGTCTATTGTTAGTCGTGATTTCAGATCTAAGGAGCAAAAAACGAATATGTGGGTGAAAGCCCTTTCCTTAAAGGTGTAATTGTAACTTCATCATCGTATCACAGGCTTTCAGCTTTGATCTGGGTTGGGTGACTTAACAAGTCTCAGCTTTATGAACAGAGCTACATGGACAGATAAATAATAACAATTTACTGTTAAAAGAAGTTTTGGTAAACAGAAACCTGGTTTATGCCAGAGGAGTCTTCCATTGGAAATGACAGCTTTTAATAATGTCCCAGATAATTAAGTTAGGAAGTGTATACAAGATACAATTTAGTGTGAAACAAGAATGGGCTCCTGCCTGTCAAACCAGTCTCTGATTGTGTAAGTTAACCTCACTTCTTGACTCATCTTTGCCCTGCTGACTTGTGGCTGTATTTTTCTTTCTTGTTCAGAAGCTTGATGTCCTTTTTATGAGATCTAGTTCACTCTTCGCATTCAGGTCTTTGTGATTTAAGTTCCTTATTAAACAGTGCAGGTAATACAGAATATAAGGAGTTTGCTGCTGCTAGTGTTCATATGGCCATTGCAGCAGCAAGGGAGTCTTCAGGACTCATAAGACTTAATTGACCTTGTCACTTACCTTCTAGTGTGGATCAGAGATGTGGTCCTAGTTCTCTGAAAGCACAACAGATGTCAATAAACACTGATATGGTGCTGCTGGGAAATGAAGCCAGAACTGGACCTAAAATACCAGGCTAGCACCCACCTCTACCACAAGGGATTACTTATGTCCTAAGTTGTAATATCTGGAGCTGAAATAGCCATGTTGGTCCTGCATTCATTTTTTTACTTGTCAACAGTTGACAACACAATGTGGCTAGCTTTAATGCTACTTTACAGGTTCTGAAGCTGGGCGATATCAAGCTGCTTTAAACCTCATTGATGTGAGAAACAGGCTGCTAGTACTTACTGCTGACCTCTACTGAGTGTGTTTTCCGGCCCATAGTATTTAATACTGTGTGCAGTAATCCAGGCTTAACGTGGAAGATGAGAATGAGTTGCATAAATGCTTGATGCACTAGAAGCGGTAAAGGACCTTTTGTGGGATTAGATATTAATACTTAACCCAGTAGTGGTCTGTAGTTCCTGTTCTTACTGGGTTTCTTGGATGTTAAATACACGATGTAGTTAGCAGCATGCTGACAGGAGCCATTCATTAAGCATGCAGCTACAGGAAGTCATCATGTGGACTACAAGGAGGATGGTTATACCTGTTACAAAAAAAAAATGAGGTGGCCTTGTGTGATCTGCAAGTGCTATAACTGCAGGGTGGGTATCTGTAGGAGACCTTGGTGGTACCTACACACAGAGTCCGTGGGAGCTTGTCTGTGGGCTGGCTGTAGCAGATAATTACGAAACCAGCACAAAATAGTTAAACGCTTCCTTTGTATCTGATCTTAAATACAGTTTGTAAAGGATGCTCAGTTTCACTGATGCTATGTTTTCATAGGGCTTGCATTAAGCTTGTGATGTTTTAAAATAAAAATTACCTTTAGCTGGCACTTCCAGAAACACCAAGCAGCTGCAGTTTCTGTTAGCTGTAAAAGCTGCAGCTGCTCCTGATTTCCCCAAATCAGGTCAGTTGTGATGCTGGTGGCTTTCCAGGAAATGTGTGCTCTTCCCCCCCGTGGCCTTTCTGCAGTGGATGGGTTCTGCAGATAGGGTGGGTTTGCTGCCTAAAAGTCGGGGATCTAGGTCTTGTCAGCTTGAGAGAAGTAGAAGAAATCGGTGTCAGACTGCAGAAGTGTCATATACAGCTAGGCTGGAGTAAACACTGAATTTCTATACAGGCAAAGCTAGGAGGGAATTCTGCCTGTGTTAGTGCTCCCCACTGAGAGGGAGATGATATTAATACAGAAGTGTCAAGTCAAGTGCATGGCAAGCTATCCAGAAACAAAGTCACTGTAGTAATTATTCTTAGCAACTGAATCAGGACTTAATTCAGTGGTTGGTAGAAACATTAGGTTTGTATTTTCAGTCAAATAATATAGTATGCAGTGCAACTGTATTTTTCTGCCATACATAGATTTTGCTATGGCTTTCCCTTATCCAAATAGAAGAAAAATAACAAACCTGAGGTGCGGTCACTAATGAGGATGCATGGGAGCAAGGCAGCAAAATAGGGAACAGAGTGACCGCGCTGGTGGCAATATGCTTAAAATGTGTGTGGTGTTGTAACTTAGAGATTGAAGTTCTTGTGCAGTAGCTGTAAATGCCTGTAAAGGGCTGAATCTTCTGTCAGGCTGGTCTATTCTTTGTAGCATCAGAGGAGTTTATTCTTTTTCTAGGGACTATAAGTATGACTAGTCATAAATCCGGGAAGTGGGGAACAGGTTCATGAGTGTGGTCTCCACCTTCCTGGCTATTGAATGTGTTTGGTGGTGTCAAAGAGCCACAGTGAGGAGTCAGCTAAAATCAAAACACTGAAATAGGATTATTTCTGTTCAGTTTAAGCTCAGCTAGAGGAGTCAAGCACACTGAGAATACTGTAACAGTTGGGTCCTTGTAGGTGGGGGACTGAGCTGCATCTTTAGTCCTCCTACATTAGTTTGTCTGGCTGTAACTGAGCGAACAAACAGCAGGCCTAAATCTCTGCCACTGTCTAGTACCTAGCAGCCTGCCTGAACTTACCAGAAATAAGCTCAGATAGCTGATTTGCCTTACATCAGTAAAACTGTAGGGAGGAGATCTTTCTGTGAGCTCTACTTAAAAAATAACTTTATTGCCTAATTTGGTCTATTTGTCTCTTAAAATGTTTAGAATTGACCTTTCAGTGGAAAAAAAACGGACCTGTAATCATGGCTGCTGCTGCATCTTTGCAAGCAGTCTTGCAGCTTGTCTTGGAAATTCTTGACTTGCTTAACCCACTCAGAAACTCAAGTAACATTCAGTGAGAGCAGAGTGGGCTTATGTAATTTCCCATGATTTCTCTTACAGAAGAGATGCAGAGTAGTTCTCTGGGACTTGCTTGTAATACTCTGGAAAAGAATTTGGTTTCACTTTTCAAATTCTGGATGAGCTCAATGTAGAGACCTGAAAGTGATGCTTTTGGAAAAAAATCCCTGACTGTAATGCAGGATTTCCTAGTTCAGTGGCTTTTGGCTCTGAAATCAGGTTTGTAGAGAAGCTTCACTTGCTTTATGCTCCAGTACAGCATCTCAATGTGCTAAACACTTTCAGGCTGGTTAGAAATGGCTTATCAACAAGTAATATGACTCTGATTTCTCTAAATATGCGATGGGTTATAGGCAGGCTTGGGTCTCAGCTGCCTCCACATGAGAAGAAAACATTTCTGTAATTTCTCTCAAGTTGCACTTCCTGGTGCCAGAGCTTAAGAGGCATCCTTCATGTGGCAAAACACCAGCTTTATTTAATTCCAGACAAATGATTGTCATTACAGGCAGATAGCCCTTTTCTGTTAAAGAGTTGTGGCTGCAAAACTGGATTTAGAAGTTCGAAACAGTCTTCCAGGATCTACAGCTTCTGCATGAGTCTGCATCACATACAGAGACCATAACTGGTGCTCCAGGTTCAGCTTTTGCAGTGGTGATCTTGAGACGAAACCCTCAGGGTTAGACAATTTGAGTGCAGAGGGTTTTTACTGAGAGGAATGAGACCTGTGCCCTCAGCTCCTTGACCACGTATGTGCAATATAAACATGGTAATGCTGGTACACTACATAGCAGTATGCTTTTTTTTTCATTGCCTAGACACTGTACATGCATAGAAGATACATAGGTTCTTGCCAAGAAATCTTGTAGCTAGCTCAACTCTGAGTTTTGTTGTCTCTTGCGTTTTTAATCTGAGTCCTTGGGCTGTTTTATGTCTTGGATCTCATGAAACTGCATGTAAGCACAGGAATGGGCTTTCTTGGGAAAACCCCAGTGGTTCAGAGGAATCTGCAGCTACGTAATGCAAGCACCTAAGCTGAAGTGAGTCTACTCCGCCTTGGGTAAACCTCTGCTCTGCTCCCAGTGCAGGGTGGCATGTTGTAGAGCCAGGCATGTCCTTGCTGCAGGAGCCACTTTCTTCTGAGGTGGTGTGGTGACGAGAGTCATTCGTTTGCTCTTCTTGGAGCAATGCCATTCGTGTAACTGACTTTAAACTGTGGGCTAGGATTGTTTAAGTGGATCATAAATCTTTTGGTTGTGAGCGTGCCATGGCAAATGACTGTGGGGTGAGGACTCAGTGTTGCTGTAACATACCCAGATACATTCAGTATCATGAGCACATACAGTATGTAAAGCCGTGTAAGCTGCTGAATTTCCTTCATAAGGGTGAACAGGAAACCTTTTCTTGGCTACTTGGCACTCTGGCCCCATACAATTTGGATTGCAAGGCAAAGGCATGTGCTGATCTGTAAGTAAAACTAGCCAGGTACTTAATGTCTCAGTAATCCAATTTGTTTGGTTGCCTGCTTCTGTTTCTCGGGATAAAACTTCCCCTAGTTTGTTGTGTTGAACAATGTCAGCACCCCGTGTCCAAGCAGCATGGTTAGATACTTAAGTGGAAGGAGGTGGCCTGGGATTCTGCTCTCACCATGTGCGTCTTGCTTTTGGGATCTCTTCTTGCATTCTTAGTTGCATGTGAGCCTGGCTGTGGTGCAGGGGCCAGGAGATGCTTCTCTAAGTCCCATGCGAGACTGCTGGTGGGACTTTCTTGGCAGGTAGAGCATTGCCAAGGGAAGGATTTGCGCTCCACAGTGCAGCAAGCAGCATGTGAGTCCCCGTTTCAGAGAGGAGTGGTTTTGACACTTTATCACTCCAGATTCAGCCCTCTTTCCTACTGGCTGGCTTTTCTGGCTGCTGTGAATGGCAGGACAGCACAGAGAAGTTAATACCCAGTGCTGGGATCTCTATAGTCTTCCACATCAGACTCAGCTCAGGGTCTTGCCCTACAGCTGGCTGCTGACCACTGGAAGGTAATGTTTGCTGTCATTGCCTGTCAGTATTTGGTTCATTGAGTTGCACTGACTTACTGAACAGGCACAGATGGTATTCAGACTTGGGAAATGCATGTGGTGGCAAGAAACAGAGTATTAGGAACACAGGTAGATGGCCCAGCATAGCTCTTGTACAAGAAAGTCAAAAGAACTTTGGATCTCAGTAGAGCAAGTATCTAACAATTTTTTTCTGCATGGAGAGAGTGATTTATAATATTTGAACTGGCAAATGTAAAACATGTCTTTCCACTTAACAAACATTTTTTACCCTACCTCTGAACCCGGAAAGACAGCAGTAGTATCTTGAGTTGCAGCTTTTTGTATCTATTTTACCCTGTTTAACAATAGTTGTTGAATAGCCCTTCTTGAATTAGGATGTGATAGATGCCTTTTGGCTTGTTATCTGAACATTAGCAGTCCAGGACAGTCCTGGTGTGTAGATTTTTCTTGTTCAGTTAGTGCTTTGTTCATAAAAAATTGTGTAGAGTTATACTGTGGGGCCACATGGGCACTGGTTTATAAAATGAGCAATTTAATGGCCTTAATTGAAATTGGTTTTTCCAGTTTTTCACTGTAATGGTTGCTTGTTGATCCTTTTTTTTTTGTTCTATTTTGTCTATTTTGTTCTATTTCATAACTGAAATATTTTGCTTTTTTCTAGGCTCACATTAAATTTCCCATTGACTATCCATATTCACCACCTACTTTCAGATTCCTGACCAAAATGTGGCACCCTAACATTTATGAGGTAAGGTGTTTAAAATAACTTTTTCTCAGACACGTGAGAAGGCCTTCTACTTCCTTAAACTTTGGGATGTATTGATGGTACTAAAAGTCTCTAGCCATAACTACAGTGTTTAGCTGTTGATGTATAACAATCAGCTTCATGGTTGAACAGTTAAATCTAAATGTTGTAGGAAATGCTGCTCTTGTAGGCGGGGATGGAGCTGTTCTCATACCCACAAGTGCAGCAGGCAGCCCCAGCCGAAGTGCCGTGCCATGAGCTTTGGCAATTTTAGGGAATTCTTAGATCAAGACTAGTGTGTGGGATCTTAACCTACTGTGATAAATAGGCAACTAGTTGTTATTTGTACACAGTTCAAGTACACTTTAATCTGAGTATATCCTACAAAACTGTGTGCTGAGACAAGAAATAATGGAAAACAGTCTTCTGCAGCAGTCAGCCTACAAATGAAGGGGTTTGGACTTGGGGTGCTCTGACTGCAGAAAGAACCAGAGCTGGGCTGGAGTCCAGCTTCAAGATTTGTCATGCACAGCCTGGTCACCCTGGGACCAGGGAGAACAGATGTCTCTGCACTTAATGTCCGCTAGCCAATTTGAAGTGGCCCTTAGTTCAGTGCAGGTATGGGTCACATTCGGAGAGTAATGCTGTGGGCTGTTGAGTCCATAACTGGATCATGGTACAGCTACATAGCAGGTCTGGAAGGGGAATGATTTTATATAGAAGCAATCTGTTCAAAATTACCAAATTTCATAGAGCTCTATTTGAAAGCTAAAGGCTTGTTTTGGCTCAAAACTTGACTTTCAGTGGAGGCCAGTCAAATTCTTGCTAAACTTTTCGATATCCTAGACAGGTGTCAGCCTGCTAGCAGTACTGGTTGAATAGTTTGAGGATCTAAAGGCTTTTCAAAATGTTCCTGTTGGTGGAGTTCTGTTAGTTTATCACAATTCTTCCTATGAGATCCATTTCAAAACAGGAATGTCATTTCTCTTCCTTGCTGTGAACAAATGATGGCTTCAGTTGATGCCTTGGGCTTGGAAGGCCCTTTTCTAACAAGTTGTTGCTGCTACATGTCCAGCCTGGAATTGAGCGTGCTTCAAATTTCATGGTGAAAACAGCACTAATGGCTTAGTAATAAATAGCCAAAAGCCTCTCCAGACTTCAGTACAGAACAGGATAATAATTGGCTTTAATTACTGGATGCTCAGGAGGGTTGCCCTAAGCCCAGGGACATCCTGAAATCAGTCATCTGACAATCTTCTGACTTAAGTTTTTGACTCGGCACAGAATCTTGCATCTAGCCAAGGATGGTGTTTCTCTTTAAGGTTCTATTTCAGTTACATGGGAGTTTGAGCTATAAATAAAGACAACTTTGAGACCTGCAGATTATTGCAGATCCATACTGTGGATGTTGATTCTGAATCCAGAAATTCTCATGCAGGAGGTGAGTGGGAAATGGTTACCAAAAATGGTATGTACAAAATGAGTCTTGGAAAGGACCTCTCCCAGTCCTGATGGGAAAGAGGAAAAATTGGCTCTAGAAACAACTGAAGGAGGAGAAACTAACCCAAAACTTGATGGGTGTATTTTGGGGTTACTCTTCATATACTCCAGCTCTCAGCTTTGTACTTTGTGTTCATAGCAGTATTTCTTGGAGCTGAGGGAATCTGAAGCAGCTTGCAGGCTGTTTTGGAAACAACATTTAAGCAATGAAGATGGGGCACTGGGATAACTTCAAATGAAATTCAGAATAAATCAGCAAAGGGCTTGAGGTTTGAGGGTTTGTCAGGAGGAGGAGAGGAAAAAAAAATCTTTTAGTGCAAGGAAGAAGAAAGAAAGTAGCAGTTTACAGAATCTGCTGGTGGGACCAGATGGTAGAGGTTGGGGCTGACGTACCAGTTCTGAGCAATGAGACTTGAGTTACTTGTGTGTATTCCCCATCTCCAGTTTACTTGGGTCATGTAGTTGAGGTAACACTGCATTCACTTCTTTATTTTTATGACAGAACAATTCTCGATCCTAATAGAAGCATAGGCTATTTCCCATTGGCAGATGAATACTCTATCCTCCTTGTTTATATCATTCAAAAGTGTATGTAGGGTTTCCTCTTGACTATGCTGATCCCTGAAACCCTATGCTGATCTTGTTGGACCCCATGACACCTTTACCCTTCCAGACTCTCTAATGCAGTGGTATTGCTGTGAGCAGCACTGCTTTGTGCGCTGGCTGGCTGCTGTGCATCAAGCAGTGTTGGAGAGTCCTCAGGATGTAGCTGAGACCAGGTGCGTGGGGAGCTACCAGCCCTGCAATCTCAAACAGCTCTGTTTGAGATCAGTTCTGATCTGCAGTTTCTCTCTTATTCCTGTCATCAACCTGTGCCTCGGATCAGGGTGACAAGCGACAGCATGACCACTGCCCGTCAACGGAGGCTGTGCCACCTGACGGTGTGGGGCTGTCTCTAGGAACTCGTAAGTCATGCCAGCAACCAGCTGCAAGAGGCAGCAAGCCAGCAGGGCCTGGAGAGGCCAACATCTGCTGGCCAGCCTTGGACCTCATTTGCACTTTCGCCCCATCCTGCAGTAAGACATTCAGACCCCTACAAGTCTCTGGAGTCAACTTCAGTGGAGAATATCATCTGTAGTGAATATTGCTGCAGCACTGCTGGAAAGCAATCGTGTCAGAGTGCTGTTGCTGATGGAGAAATGGTTTTATGGGCTTCTTTAAGTGTTTATAAATGGTAGGCATTATGGAGCTTTAAATCCGATATTCAGGCTATAACACGGATGAGTAAAACACAGATTGAGGATTACGTGGCTGTATGGCTTCCATATGCTGCCAGAATATTCTTCCTCTTGCACGCTGGAAGAGATTTTCAGAGAAACCTTGAGAGAGCATCTCCTGCTTTTTCACGTGATATTTCAAACAGCTGTGTCCTAGGGGAGCAGTGTAAGTCTGCCCTGCACCATCTGTTCAACCTCCTTGTGTCCTGGGAGAAGCATTGTCTTGATACCTGAGCTAGTAGAGAGTGCTAAACCCTTCAGTTCAAAAATTCCTGTAACTAACTTGGCTACCACTGGGAACAAAAAAATTTTTTAACCCTACTTTGGGTCTCCTGTGAGTAGAGTTCATTTCTATCACTGTGACAGTACTTGCTATCTGGAGACTAATTTAGTTTATGTGACTTTATTCCTATTTTTACTTGCTTTGCGACATTCTTTAAACCTCTTGACTTCATTGTTTTGTACCAATTTCCCTTGCTAAACAGGGTTAGTCTGCAAACTTTTGAGCATATGAATAGAGTAGACCCAGGAAGAATTGAGACCTGTTTCCAGTTCTTGTATATTTTTGCTGGCACTTGGAGCGTTCATATCAACAAGGTTAAACTGCTCAAAACCTAGCCAGAGTGGTGGAGTTGAGTCATCAGACCTCTGCCTCAAGCCAGGCTGTTCTCAACTTTTGTTTCTGTCTTGCAGAATGGAGATGTATGTATTTCAATTCTTCATCCACCTGTAGATGACCCACAAAGTGGAGAGCTGCCATCTGAGAGGTGGAACCCTACCCAAAATGTCAGGTAACAGTGTGAATCTGATGTCCAGCGGTGATCTCAAAGGCCTGTAATCTCTCTGTCCAAGACAAAGGCCTGTGTTGGGAGAGGTTTGGAAGGGAATTTAAGACTTTGGGAGTTTTAGGGCTTGAATTGAGTGGGAACCAGACTTACCAAGCTGTCTGAAGGTACTAGAGTGCTGTGTGTCCTGGTACTGGGCTAACAGTGTGGAACCTTCTGTCCTGTTCAGCGTTTCATACTCTTAAAGCAAATTATCTCAAATGTTCTAGCCTTTCCCAGTCCATGTTATCCTATACTTAGGTTTTTCAAAGTCCTCCAAGGTACTACTAATGGAAAAGAAAGTTTTTGAGTATTCAGGCCCAGTAGGAGTGACGTGCACAATCCTGTCTACTGTTTGCCTTCCAGTATTTGTCTCTGTCTTCTGTCCTGCAGCATGGTATCTTGAGCAGTCAGCCAGGTAGTTTTCTTCCTGCCAAAAAATGGAAGGATAATTAAGCATTGGAGGCGTTCAAGACTAACCTCTCAATTTTTTTGAAATGCTGGCTGAATTTCATTCTCATTACAAGACACTGCCAGTAAAGAACTGACTAAGTGACAAGCCTCAACTCATACTTAGGAAACAGCTTTGAGCATGAATTACTTATATAACACACACATTTTGAGTATTTCATTGTATATAACGCTAAAGATTGACATGAAACTTCTCATGATGCTAGTTCCCTGATTCCTGCTCTCCCTTACCACGGTGCAGTTTTTGGTGCTTACTCTCTTGGAACGTGTTGGGCTTAAGGGTAACATTTGGGGAGGAAACATTCCTCAGCTGTATCAGCAAACAGAAATAAAACTTGTCCTTAACTGCTAGCCTGCTACCGGCATCACCCATTGGGCTAAGTGCCTGTAGAAACACATTCTGCTGGGGTCCCATCTGGCTTTGCAAGGCTCCAGAGAGTCAGGCAGCAGGGCTGAAATTGTGGGAGGAGAACATGCTTGTAATGAGCTGCCTGTGTAACCTAGGGCTTCTCTTCAGCTGCTGAATTTTGTAAATCCTGCTGAGTATTGACTGTCTGCTACAGATGACCATGATTGAACTGTCTGAAGAGGGGAATGTCATTCTTCAACTTTGAGGTGGAAGCACAGATCTTCTCTAATGGTGTCGAGCATGCTCATTAATTTTTTTAAACACAGTCAGTATGAACTTTCCCATCACTCACAGCTAGATAAGGCAGGCATAAGAAAATACGGCAGACATCCAGCAAGATGTGAAGGAATGCAGCTGTGGTCTGTGTGGCAGAGAATACTACTTTTCTTCTTGCATCCCAAGTCCCACAAAGCTGAGGAAGTGGGCTTAGAATTGAGGCTCTTTGATCATTTTAGTTGCCCTTCTCCGTGTCTCCCCATTGTCCTTTGAGGTGCACAAACCAGAACTGAGCAAAATATTCAAGACGTTGGTACATCTGTATCTTGTGAAGATGGGTGATGTGCTGTCTGATTGGTTTGTTTCCTGAGGATGCCCATTTTTGCTGGCTTTTTTTGACTGCCTAAGATCTGGACAGTTTCTGCAACCAGCTCAATGCAGTAACATGACTGTGAGTACAGCCTAAGCCAAAACTTTTTACTTTACACTGGAGAGCAAAAGTGTGCTAGGACAAATCTATACCGACCTCTAAAGGTGGATCTAAGAGGCTACAGTGTGGAGAGTAACTCGAATGAAAAAAAAATCCTTTTTCAGCAACGTATATAACAGGATGTGCTGCTTGGGAGCAGCCAGTCTACATAATGTCAATTTTGGATTAAATTCATCTGTGTCTGAGCCTTCTTGTTGATACATGGACAGAAAAAGGCACTTTAACAGGTCTCTTTCCTTGAACCTCTGCTGCCTGCTCTCTGCTGCTGGTAAAGGGAGGTAGAGGTACTCACTCTGAAGACAACAGCACTGTGAACGCTTAAAACAGCTCACTGTTGCCCAGAATGGGGTGGGGGATATAAGAAAGCGGAAGGCAGGCTTGAGATCCCCACTCCTCATGCACTCAGCCTGCATCAAACAGGCTAGAACAATGTCACCTGAGAGAGAGAACAGATCCCTGACAATACTGCAGAGGGTCGGTCTGTATCCTGTCCGGTGCAATTTGTATCTGATGCTGAGGATGTTTTCAGTCACATGTGGTGTCAGATCCTATGTTCTGGGATTGCTTCCTGTTACTGTGCTTTGTTTACCTTGTTTACCCACAGTGGCACGGCTTGAGTCAGAGCAGACTGTCCGGCTGTTAAGGTATCAGCAGTGATGGAGCTGATCTAACGTGCTGGTCGGGAACGAAGTGTGCGGAGAGCCTTGCCTCTAATAGGCAGTTGCCTTGGTGTATTTAAGTAGCTTTACAGCGACTTTGGAGTCTGGGGCACCACAGTGGAAATGGGCTTCTCCTCACTTCGTTGATGAAAGCGTGGTAGAGGAAATGCTAAATCCAGACGTGAATTCCTGTCTTTGGCCTTTCCTAGACTTTGCTTGTTGTACAGTAAAACTGCTGCAATGATGCTGGAGCTGACGTGCTGGCTTTACAGCCTGTTTGTTGAGAATCAAAGAGTGTTTAAATGAATTCTTGAGATGAAGTAGAAGACGGTCTGTCTTCTGCCCATCATTCAAGTCTGACCAGACACTATTTTTTCTAGAGCTGCTGTTCTCTTTTCCTACTGAATTATATCATTTGGAAAATAAATTGTATAAGACTCCCCTGATAGCTGTGCTGAACAGACTGGCCAGACACAAGTGCTTGGTTTCAAGACCTTTCAAGAAACTCAGCATCCAAATGACCAAGCATTTCCTGGAATTGTATCCTAGATACATGATCTGGTAGATGTCCTCAGTATGCATTGCGCTGAATGTGTCCCTAAATTAATGCAAGTACTGCTAGGGCTGTCATCTCCTTTTAATCAAGTTCTGCAAAGCAGTTGCTATATACTGCTGTATTTCAAGACCTATTCCTTGTCTCTTGTTCTTCCCTTCCATTTAAATCAGAAGCTGTTGCCAGCAGGACCACCTCGGACATGCGAAGCTATTGCAGTGGTAGCTACAGCCAGGTGGCCGGGTGTGTACAGCTGCCTGATGTGACTCGCTGTTTAGTTTTGTGCTGGTTGTAGCACTGTGTGAGGAGGAAAGCGCTGAACCTCAGAAGTGCAAAGGGTTGTAGGAAATGCAGGAGAAGGGTCTGAGTGAGGGAGGTGGTGTTTACCCCTGGTAAATGCCAGCAGAGTGGGTCAGCTAGCAACCGTGTGCTGCTGCTAGAAATCCAGGAAGGCTGGCTGGCTGCCAGCAGTTACGTGACTGACTCATGCTGGCTTTGCTGAGTACCAGCAGCCGAATCCTGCTGCGCCCTTGGCTGCTTGCCCTGGGTGTTGAGAAACATCTGCACTGTCTTCCCCTTGCTGTGCTCCAGTGCTGCTGCAGCAGCTTTAGTGATGCATGAGCTGAGGAGAGCCAAGACCTGCCCACAGCTTCAACCTCTAAACACCCAAAGGGGCAGGGAAAGCTGTGCAGCCTTATCTGATGGCCTTGGGTCACAGTGGTCCTTCTCCCTACACAGGGCAGGCAGAGAGCCTGGCTTTCTGCTGGGAGGCTGAATGTCACCAAGAACAGGCTCACCAAGCAAGTTTCCAGCCCTGCACCATCCATGGGTGGTGTGGACAAGCTGAATTCTGGTCTAATCCTAGCTTTGCCTGCTGCCCTGTCACAAGCACGTGCCACGTGCACAGACGTGATGGTCTGTAGGCAGATGAGATCCTTGAGGTTTGTATTGTGTCACCTTCTCTACGATGACAGCCAGGGTCTGAAGTTCGTAAATATCTGCTCTCACTTCAAGTATTATCCTTAGTTATCCTTAGCTTAAGATTTGACTTTAAGCAAGTTTCTGATGCATCACCTAAAGAAGTTGTCGGCATCCAGAATCCGTCAATGTGTAGCTCTGACTCTGCTGTTGTGATTACCTTTTTCAGGACTATCTTACTGAGTGTAATCTCTTTGCTTAATGAGCCCAACACATTCTCTCCTGCCAACGTGGATGCATCCGTCATGTTCAGGAAATGGAGGGATAGTAAAGGAAAAGACAAGGAGTATGCTGAAATCATAAGGTAAGCTTTGCAATGTGTGATGCTGTGCTACCAGCCTCCTGTTTTGAATCGTGTAAAACGGGCTGCTTGCAGAATTTGCCAAAACCAGCTTCTCGCTGTGGTTGCTTCTTTGGAAATTAATTTTACCATCTTATTCCAAGTCTATGCTTATGGTCCCTCTAGGATTTTTAGCACACAGAAGCAGTGTGAGCTTCTGTAGCAGGAGGACTGGGCTGGTCTGTCTTTAAATTGATCTTTTTTCAGACTAATCTGGCATGATGCTCTGCAAAACCTACTGGCTGCTAGTAAATCCCAGTCGAAGTCCCCACTTGCCTTTGAGCGCTGCCAGCATTGCTTGGGAAGTGATTGAAACTGACTGCATCCTAGAATTTCTGTGCTTAATGCACTCGTGAATCATAATCTTGTCCCTCCAATTCGAAGGAACATCAGTGGGATTTGGCAAGCACTTGCAAAGCTGGATTTGATTAGCTGGAAGCACTGTTCAATCTTGACTGTCCTTTGCTGAGAAGTTCATGGTTCATCAGGTGCTGTAGGGAGATGATGTAAACTTGAGCCAGGGTTGCTGCAGAGCAGTGGATGGGCAACCCGTACTGCAGTGGGACTGCTGTTGCGATTCCCTGGGGCAAGACCACATCTGCATTGATTCTGCCAGCTGGGCATGCTGGATATACCCCTCGTTGTAGCTATGCAGGGCAGGCAGTTTGTGCGAAGAGCCTCACTGGAAGGTTATCTTGGTCCCCTCCAGCTCCCTTGGCTTCAGCAGAGCTGGATGTACTCCATAAACACAGTACGGCAGACTGAACGAGCGGGCAGGCAGGGGTGAAGGGACAGGCTGATGTCTGTTCTTCTCCCTGCTGGGGGGTAACGTGGTCCAGCAACAGCTCACAGCCTGAGTGCTGCCGGGAGGCAGCAGGCACAACCTGTGCTGGGGTGACATGAAACATTTGTCTTCTGCCAGCCCCAGGCAGCGCTGGGGTTACGGCCACCTCTTGGGGTGCAGCCATGTGCTCTGACTGCACTTACCCTCCAGTGGGAGCTTGGAGCTGCCAAATGCCTGTGGGAATCGCAGTTTTGAGCATGCTGGGGTAGAGTATCATCAGTGGTGGAGTCAATAAATCACCTTAAGAATACCTGACCATCCCTCCTGTAGCAAATGTAGTGATATTTGCTCTGAGCTCTGGCGGGTCTCTGGTGTGGAGTCCTGTAGGATAACTGATTTCATATGTTGCCAAACGCCCTTGGAGTACTCCCAAGCCTGTGGCTACAGGAACTAAATCTGTTTCTAGTGCTGCCTGTGGTGCTTCAGCCAAACATCAGATCTCCTGCCTCTGAGCTGCTGGGAGGGCTGGGGCTGGCTGGCAGGTGGGGGGGGTTGAGCCGTGCTGCTGCTGGCACAAGGCCCCGCTCATGTCGCTGTGTCCTCCTCCCCACAGGAAACAGGTTTTGGCTACCAAAGCCGAGGCGGAGAAGGATGGGGTGAAGGTCCCCACTACGCTGGCAGAGTACTGCATCAAAACTAAAGTGCCTTCCAATGACAACAGTTCAGATTTGCTTTATGACGACTTGTATGATGACGACATTGATGACGAAGACGAGGAAGAGGAGGATGCCGACTGTTACGATGATGATGATTCTGGCAACGAGGAGTCGTGACCTGCTCCCTCTATACCCCTGTACTGCCCTGCCGACTCAGGCCAGAAGGGAGCAGCGGTAACCTAGCAGCAGTCCAGCAAAAAAGTGGGGGGGGGGATCAAAAAAAAACTTTGTCTCCTGCTGTCTCCTGTTGTATGGATCTGTTTGCTCCTTTTTTATGGACCTCTTAGAGACCCTCCACAGAATGTCTGAATTCTTGCATTCTTAACCCTTTCATCACTGTATTATGATTTCTTTTTAAAAAAGAAACTCCCCTTTTCACTTCTCTACGAAACGCTCACAGCGCAACAAGTTTGCTCGCGTTTAGATTCTTGAATTAAATGCAGTCTTGCATTGAGATGTTTAATGTATTTAAAGCTGGAATAAACCCATTGGAAGCTGGGTTTTCAGGAGCTCAAGTGCTGCATTTACTGGGAAGGAAAAAAAAATCCACACAAAGCAAATTGCCAAGGTTTAGCTGCTCCATTTACAATAATAGCGTGTGTACATTCGTTTAGCCTTGTGGTGGTGGCTTTTCCTTTATAAGGTGTGGGGCGGAGAGTGTAAAGCTACTGTGTGTTGAGCTTGATGGGATGTCACTGAAAGGTACAGTATTCCTTTTCAGCCTGCTCAAGTTAGGAAATAGCTAGCCCCTGGAGCTCCAGAGGGCACAATCAGCTTTGTCTCTGAAAAAGGCTTGTGATGTGAACCCTAAAATAAACACTTAACACTTCACGTCTGTACAACTGAGCCCTGGGTTGCTATTTATTTTTTATTTTTCATTTTCTTCAGACTAGGTTGGGGTTGAAAAAGTTCAGTTTAGCCATGCTGCTGAGATGCTGCCAGCTGCCCCTCTCTGGAGGGAAGAGAGCAGACATGCCTCCCACTGCCCAGCAGGCCAGCGTTCATCCTGAACTTCTTTTTGGCAGTGGGAGACACCGATAGCCTCCTGCCCCACCACTCGCTAGCAGCCCTTGCTTCCTGCAACCCAGATACAGTGCCGGCCTGAGCCTTCTTTCTGATGCTTATGTAGGTCATGTGTTGGTAGATGCAGCTCTGCTACAGCCCTGCAGGCTCTGCGGGGTCGGTGGAAGGCAGAGCTGCCCTTGGTGCCTGGCTGGGGTGGCCAGGCTGTCCCTGTGCCTGCAGTGGCTGCTGGGGCACAGGGCGGAGGGGATGGATGTGTGCTGGGCTCTGCCCTGCCTGGCTGGGGCATGGCTGAGTGTGTGCAGCCCCACAGGAGAGGGCTGCAGAGTGCTGTTAGGGTAGAAGAGAAGGCCATCAGCAGGGTTTGACAGGCTATTTAACAGCATACTTCAGCTGGTGCACTGAGCTTGGCCTCCTGCATGTTTTTGGGAGCTCTCGGCAGAGCTTGGGGCCCTCCCTCCTGGGCAGGAGGGGAATCCTGCATGCTCGTGTCCACAGAACCCTCTTCCTCAGTCCCTCAGCACCCTCACCCCGTTGCAGTGTGCTTTTCTTGTTTGGCTGTGGTGCAGTGGCCTGAATTCACCTTTTGCATGATCCCTCGATCAACAGCCAGCCCTGCCCTCCTGCGCTGAGCCCTGGCACCTCCAGGAGCACATCTGAGGTGCTGGCCCTGCTTGGGCGAGACCCTCCATCCCCACGGGTACAGAGGCAGTTACCCTGATGAGAGCTGCAGGCTCGGGCGTTGGTTTATGCCTCCCCTTCGTATATCTCAGGGTTTTCAATGGTACGTCACCAGCTGCAGTCCCTCGAGGGGCGCTTTGGTGGGAGTAAACTTTGTTTTGTGGTTAGCTGGAGCAGGATGAGAGTGAGCAAGCTCAGAGTGTGCTGCCTGGTGGAAAAGGAGGGGAAGGCAGCGCTTGGGGAGGGGAGGAAGGCTGGTGGGGTTCTGTTTGAAGTGAGCAAGGCAGATGTGTTTTCAAAATGGTGCTTGGCTGGGATTTACTGCAGCAGGGACAGTCCCTGCTCCTCTGCCCCAGGGTGTGCCAGTGGTGCATCCCTCTGTGCCCTGCGGAGCAAAGGCAGCCCAGGCAGTGATACCGTGTCCCCCAGTGCTCCCTGTGACCGTCTGCCCTCCTGCTTACATGTTACCTGGGGATGCAGCTGGACCCCTCCTGAAGTGTCCCACAGGGGCTGCTTCATGTCCTCCTTCCAGCAAGGACTGACTCAGCCCCTGGTGCTTTTTAGAGCCGGTAGCGGGGCTCCCCTGCATCTGGTGATGGAGTGGGGCACCCCCAAGCTTCACTCCAGCCCTGCGAGGGCAGTGCCGGTGGTGGGTCCCTGGCACTCCTGGCTGCAGGACTGGTCTTGAGGCCACATGAGGACAGAGACACCAACCTCCAGCTGCTGGGGGGCTGTTGGGGGCTGAAGGAGCAGAGTATGGCAATGCTGGCTGTGCTGATGACTTGGTTTGAAATAAGGATACTGCATCTTTCAGGATTTCCCTTGTACTTTTGACCGTCTTCACTGTATACTCTCCAGTGACTTGTATTTTCAAGCTTGGTGTTGTAAGATGCATTATCATGACTCTTCTGTTACCCTTTTTTAAAGACAGAAAGCAACCTATTTTGAGAGCTCCTACATTAACCAGACTAATTTCTCTTCCCCACTGTCCTGTGCAGTGTCATTGCTTGTTGACTTGCTGGTTTCCTTTTTTTGAAATACGAACTGACGTATGAGGATTTTTTTTTTTTTTGAAACTATTTAAGAGACTGCGGAAAAATGTTTACCTGATGTGTGTATTCTGGTTTTTTCTTAATTCTTTTCTCCTGTCTCAGCCAATATTAGCGTTTACATTTGCAACTACAAGCCCCTTCAAATGCAGTTTTCAACCATTCTGAAACCAGCAGGGTATACTAGATTTCTTAGTAGTTTTCTTAGCTGAAATCTCAGATGTTTTCCTTTTTTTCTTCAGTATAATTTACCAGAAAGAATTAACTGATGCATTTTTGTGTTGTCTTCCCCTTCAGTAGTTATATTTTGTCTTTTCTGCACATCTGTCTACTAATAAAAATGTGAAATGAAAATATCCCTGTACTGTTACTTCCCTGTTAATTCATAGAATCACAGACTGGTTTAGTTGGAAGGGACCTTAAAGCCCATCCAGTTCCAACCCCCCTGCCATGGACAGGGACACCTTCCACCAGACCAGGTTGCTCAAAGCCCCATCGAACCTGGCCTTGAACACTTCCAGGGATGGGGCATCCACAGCTTCTCTGGCCAACCTGTCCCACCGCCTCACCACCCTCACAGTGAAGAATTTCTTCCTGATATCTAATCTAAATCTTCCCTCTTCCAGTTTAAAGCCATTGCCCCTTGCCCTCTCCCTATCGGCTCTTGTAAAAAGTCCGTCCTCAGCTTTCCTGTAGGCCCCTTTAGGTGCTGGAAAGCTGCTCTAAGGTCTCCCCGGAGCCTTCTCTTCTCCGGGCTGAACAACCCCAACTCTCTCAGCCTGTCCTCAGAGCACAGGTGCTCCAGCCCTTGGATCATCCCCTCCTCTGGACTCTTTCCAACAGGTCCATGTCCTTCCTGTGGTGAGGACCCCAGAGCTGAAGGCAGTACTGCAGGGGGGTCTCACCAGAGTGGAGCAGAGGGGCAGAATCCCCTCCCTCAACCTGCTGGTCACACTGCTTTGGGTGCAGTCCGTCAATTGAGTTTGTTCATTTATGGGCTACTCAAAGCTTTGAATTCAACAGCTCTTCACAAGTTCAGTGCTGTTCCAGTACCAGTGCCTATACATACAAATAAATAGCTGTAAGGTTATTAAAAAAAAAAGCTGCTGTTTGACAGCTGCCTGCCTGAACCCAAAACTGAAGAAGTGATTCAGAGTACTTTGGCAAAAGGCCATAGGCTTTGCTGTTACACTTAGGCTTCCTCAATCAGGAAGGGGGAGACCAGTGGGACAATAGGTCATGGTCTCATGTGATGGACAAAGGCCTTGAGGCAGAGCTCCTGCTGCCATGGGGTTGGGCACTGCTGGTAGCTGGTTTCCTGGCTGGGAAGGAGCACAGTGCTCCCAAAAGCACAGAATGAATTTGGTTGGAAGAGACCTCTGGGATCATCGAGTCCAACCTTTGCCCTAACATCACCATGTCAACTAGACCATGGCACTAAAAGTGCCACATCCAGCCTTTTCTTAAACACCTCCAGGGGTGGTGACTCCACCACCCCCCTGAGGAGCCCATCCCAATGCCCAGTGACCCTTTCGGTGAAGAAATGTCTCCTCATTTCTAGCCTGAACTTCCCATGGTGCAGTTTCAGACTGTGCCCTCTTGTCCCATCATTGGTTGCCTGGGAGAAGAGACCAACTGCAACCTCGCTACACCCTCCTTTCAGGTAGTTGTAGAGGGCGATCAGGTCTCCCCTCAGCCTCCTCTTCTCCAGACTAAACACCCCCAGCTCCCTCAG
>NW_009628401.1:325-14329 GCF_000690535.1 Cariama cristata | reverse complement strand
TCCTTGCCCTTCGCTGGACACGCTCCAGCACCTCAATGTCCTTCTTGTAGTGAGGGGCCCAAAACTGAACACAGCACTCGAGGTGCGGGCTCACCAGTGCAGAGTACAAAAAGAAATGGTCAGATGAGGTGGACAGCCAGCTTGCTTGCTGGGGCTGGGGGCTTTGACCATGCAGAAGGCTGGCAGCAGAATTAAGGTCATCACTGCCTAACCCTAACCATGCAGAATGCCTTCTTCACAGTATGTGTGCTGCCTGGGCCGCAGTGTTCCCTGCATGCTTGAGAGTGGAGATGTTTGGGGGTTTTGTTTTGTGTGTGGTTTTTTTTGTTTGTTTGGTTTTTTTTGCAATGCCTTGCTGCTGCAGTCAAGATAAAGTTAGAAATATGTATGAGAGTTGCACTTGCTGCAGTTTGCACTTTTTTTTTGCAGCAGAGCAACTGCGCTGAAATGTGTTTGTGGCTGAAGTGCTTCTGCCACAGAGCTGTGCTGGTGGAATGGTGATGGCATTTCAGAGCTGCATTCCCAGAAAAGTGTCCATATTGGGGGGGGAAATGGGATGGTGCTGTCTGGGCCTTCTGGCTTGGATCAGGCTTGCTTGTAGCCTGCTTGGCTCCTACAGCACTGGCTTTTGGCTGCCAGTAGCATCTTCATCCAGCACAAAGTGGGGGTACCAAAGGCAGGACAGACTCCTCAGCCCACCCTGCACTTGGTAAACCCGGCTGCCACTTGCACGGGTTTCTTTCTCCCCCTTGTCCTTGATGGCCAATGCAGCTGAGCAACCGTGGCTCTACCATCAGGCTGTGGAAGAGGGGATTAGAGAGGAAATTGCTGCAGAAGAGCCCTGCGGGAACCGACTGTAAGGAAATGGGAAAAGCTCCTGTTCAGGTTTGCCTGGAGAGGAGACAGCCTGTGGCTGACGGCGTGGTGCTGCCTCACCCCAGAGCCACTGGGAAGGTGCTGGAGTTGCCTTTGGTGCCTTGTGCTTGGGGGTGAGGAGGAGGAGGGTGCCAGAGGGCAACACAGCCCGTGGCCTTCAGGCACAGAAGAGCTGCCCTTCCGTGCCCACAGCCAGGGCTGAGGAGGGAAGTTGTGCAGCTGGGGACAGCGGAGAAGCACGGGCTGAAGTCCTTGCCAGGGAGTCTGCCTGGCAGCTGCTCTGCAACAAACCTAGGGCTCCGTGGGCGGCTTTTTGTTGTCTTTTGCCACTTCCAGTTGCTTCTGGGCACAAGTAAGGACTGACCCACACTTGTGCAGAATCAGTGAGTTTCTATAAACAAGAAATGAAATGTGTGAAGATGGCTTTGGGGGAGTTTGTTTTTCAAAGAACAGCTCCTGTGAGGCAGCTCTGACTGTGGGCAAGTACGGTGCCATTGCTGCAAGCCCTGTGGGCTCAGCTGCTGGGGCAGCCCTTGCGCAAGCTGACAGTAACATTTTTGCCCTCCTTGACATTCAGGCCCCAAAGCCAGCGGCAGTGGGACAGCAGCTGCCAAGGGCTTGCAGCAGCTGCTGAAGTTTGACCAGTATCCAAACTTCAGCTGGGGCAGAGGAATGCCAGCATAGTTCATATCGAGCTGCCCAGAGGCAGGGGGAGCGCTGGGTGACATAGACTTGTTCCAACCCAAGTCCTCCAGAACCTGAGAGCTGGTGAAAGTGTGTCTCTTAAGAAAGAAAAGTGGTTCTCAAGGTAGAAACATTTATCTTTTTTCCTTATCAGTCTTGAAACAGAATTGGGAAGTGCAACAAAGCCCCTCGCCTGCTGTGTGGACACAACAACTTTGCATTTACCCAGCTCCTCTGCTGCGTGGGGCCAGGATGCTCAGGAGGATGAGCCTGGGACAAGAGCCATCCCTCACGAATCCTCACCAGTGACACTCCTCACGGTGGAAGCCATGGTCCTCATGGGCAAAGCAAGGGACAACAGTGCTTCAGCTGCACTCCCAGCTGCTCCACAGGGACTCGTACAGAGCACAATGCCAGAGGACACTGAAGGCAGAGACGCGATGCTTATGGCAGGAGTCAGGGTGCTGCCCAGGATCCCATCCTGGCTGCAGGTGCCTGTGAGCTCTCAGCACCGAGGTGCACTCACCTTTGTAATGGTGTTTGGTATCTCCTGCAGACTCTGCTGCTGCTTTCACCCTCCCAGCTCAGCTTATGTTGCAGGAGCAAGTGGAAAGGGACAGGCTGCAAAAGCAAAACTGCTAAACTGCTCCTGGAGCCTTTGAAAATGCAGACAAACACCAGTGATACGCTCAGATCTTTATTAGGTGGAGGAAGGGCTAAAAAGAAATTAAACTCCTAAAACATTCATAGAATCATAGAATCATAGAATGGTTTGGTTGGCAGGGACCTTGAAGATCATCTAGTTCCAACCCCCCTGCAATAGGCAGGGACACCTTCCACCAGACCAGGTTGCTCAAAGCACTGGTGCAGGACATAAAGGACCAGGAGTTGCCTCCAGGGTCTTCATTTTAAAAAAAGTGGGGAGGGACAGGTGAAGTTTCCATCCAGTAGCTCTGGCCTTCCTGGGCAGTGTGGCTCAGGGCAAAAAGAGGTACAAGACACAGCTTATACTTTTATTTAAGAAACCGCTACATAGTTTTTTGCCTCTAATGATGCAAAGGAGGTTCCAGGACACACTGAGCCATCCGAAGTCTTCTGCTAGAGAAACAAAAAAAACCCCCAACCAACCAAAAAAGAAAACCCTGTCTTTTTTTTATTATTCAAAAATTGAAAAATAAAAAGGTGAGGCTGCAGCTCAGGGCCACAGTGACCAAACTGCCAACAAGAGTTTGTCTTCCACAGCAGGAGAGAGGGGGGAGACAAAAGAAAGGGGAAGGTTCACAAAACATTTTTTTTCTTTTTTTTTCCTCTTTAAAGTAACAACTATATTGGGGACTGAGGACACATCTTGATTCGGGTGTTTCTTTTGTTTTTGTTTTGGTTTTTTTGGGGGGAAGGGGGGGGAAACGACGACAGGTTGGGGGGCAGGCCTCCTTATTTGCCTGAATTTAGAACTGCATTAAATAAATGGGCTCCAGCTCCAAAAAAATGGTGCAGTTTGTCTTCGACAGAGTTAGAAAGCCCATAGAGCTTAAAAAAACAAGGAAGGATGCCCTGGTGCAGATGGGAAATGAATAATTAGTTTTCCTACAAAGAAAATGAAACAGGCTGCAAGATGCATAAAACCACATTTAGGCTCTATTACATTTACAAATACATACATAAATATATTACATACAACAGCAACTCAAAGAGGAAGCGGGCGAGTCACACAGAGGATGGCTGGCTGGCTGCAGTTCTCCCCGCACAGACGTTTGGCTGAGCAGTTACTTCTCCTAATAATTCCAGGAATGGGCTTCGTCTTTTTTTCTTTTTCTCTTTTCTTTTGTTTTATTCTCCTCCTCTCCTTTCATTCTCTCCCCCCTCCCCGGTTTCGGATTTAGTTTGTCCAGTATGGAGAAGTGCCATAGGCGGTTTTGGTAGCCTGAGACTTTTGCTGCATGGTGCTGGGTTGGTTGCGTTGGCCAGATCCACCCTAGAAATCAGAGATGAAGGAGACATGGGCATCAGCTGCCACAGCACCAGTGCTCCCAGGAAGACGAGCCCATCCAAATGTCGCCAGAAGAGCTGCCACCCCTGGGGACAGCCCTGACACCCACCACTGCAGCGATGCTCCCCCCCCGAACAGATCCATTTCTGCCCTCCAACATGTCCGCATCTCACAATCCAGGACAAGTGGCCACAGAGACACCAAGTAGGAGCACGGGGAAGCCCCCTCCCACTGCCCACCACCCTCTCCCCCACCCAGGTCAGGTTCAAGCACAAGGAAGCAGAGGAGCAGGACTGGGGACAGCAAAGGAGCTCTCTCAAGGTGAATGGAGGCGGTGCACCAGCCAAGGATGTCACACATTTGGAGACAGAAGTAATTTCCTATTTTTGGACTCTAAGGCAGAACACTATTTTTTCAGACAAAATTTATAGTGAGGAAAGGAAACACATGGGCTGGTGAAACCAAATCAGAGCCAACACACAACCTGCAAGGGGATGCTCCATTTTTGCCCCAGAGTTGCAGTACAAGTTCTCATGTCCTGCTGTCCTGCCGCAGCCAGGGGACAGCGGCACCTGCCTCGGCTTCAAACCTCACAGCCCATCTCTCCACACTCCACACCAGGACGGGTTCTTCACAGAATCACAGGCTGGCTAAAGCTGGCAGAGATCTCTCGAGGTGTCTTGCCCAACCCCTCTGCTCAAGCAAAGCCAGTTGCCTAGGACAATGTCCAGAAAGCTCCAAGGATGGAGACTCCACAACCTCCCTGGGCAACCTGTGCCAGTGCTTGGTCGCTATCCCAGTAGAAAAGTGTTTCCTGATGTTCAGACGGAACCTCCTGTGTTTCAGTTTGTGCCTGTTGCCTCCGTTTCTGTCACTGGGCACCGCTGGAAAGAGCCTGGCTCCAATCTCTTTACACCCTCCCTTCATGTATTCATATACATTGATAAGATCTCACCCTGAGCCTTCTCTTCTCCAGGCTGAACAGTCCCAGCTCTCCCAGCCCTTCCTCACAGCAGAGATGCTCCAGTCCCTTCATCATCCTTGTGGCCCTTTGTTGGACTCTCCAGTACATCCATGTCTCTCTTGTACTGGGGAGCCCAGAACTGGACACAGAACTCCAGGTGTGTCCTCACCACTGCTGAGCAGAGGGGAAGGATCAGCTCCCTCGACCTGCTGGCAATACTTTAATGCAACTCAGGATCCTGTTGGCCTTCTTGTAGCAAGGGCATAGTGCTGGCTCATGGTCAACTTTGTGTCCACCAGGATCCCCATGGCCTTTTCTGCAAAGCTGCTTTGGCCCCCAGCATGTCCTGGTGCATGGGGTTGTTCCTCCCCAGAGGCAGGACTTGGCACTTGTCCTTGTTGAACTTCATCAGGTTCCCTCCCCAAGCTGGTCAGCAGCATCGAGTCTGTCAGTCTGCAACCATTGCCAGGGCCCTTTCCCAATGAGCAAAGCAAAAACCAGAAGGAAGCAAAAACCTCCTAGACCCTGCTGGGATGTGGGGCGGGGGGAGCAATCTGTCCTTAGGCACGCTGTAGAGGCAGAAGGGGCCGACTCACCTGCCCATCTTGCTGAAGATGGTGATGCAGCATCTGGGAATGAGGCTGCTGATGCGCAGGCAGGATATGGAGAAACGGAGCTGGAGCATAACCTGGGGCAGCACCAGGGTTCAGGGGCCCAGTTGATCCAAGAGCAGAGGGCAGGCTGAAAGGAGGTGGCGTGCCAGCGTGGAATCCCTGCTTGTCAAACGTCTGCACGGGAATTGAGGAGGACAGTGTCAGAGCCTGGTGTGAGCACTGCCACGGTGACCAGAGAAGAACAAAAGTGGCCCAAACACACATGACTTAAACCTTTCACCAACCCATGAGCAAGTTAAGTCACACTGAATACCTGCGAGCACTTCAGCAGATGAGTTTCAGCTCCTGTTCTCACCCATACTTCTGCACTAATGCTTCCGACATTTCATTTTATTTTTATTTCCACAGCTACTGTGTACTTTTTTACCCTGACCTCTTTTTACTCAGCAGGATATGGGATGGCAGCAGCTGGCTGAAATCAGTCCTTCATACATTGTGGAGGCTCAGCCTGGAATTACTTGACCTATCCAAGGCAGCCCAACAAAACCGCAAGAACTTGCACTAATATTTTCCTCCCCCTGGTCAATGCTTGAACCTTAATGCTAAGCGTGCAGCTGAGAGTTGGCTTCCTACCTGTAAGCATGGATGACAGCCAGACACCGATTCCCCCAGCTGAGGGTGCAAGGAGGAGAAAACAGGAGCTGGGCATAAACCCACTGCACACCACAGCTTGTCAAAGCACTTTCTGCTTTCCCTGGGAAGCCCTGTGCTGAGCAATGGCCATAGGAGAGCGTGAGACAGGGACCCTCGGGTGTTAGGGGTGGGCACTGCTGACTGGTCTCTCTGGTGAAAAGCAAACAGCCTCTCAACTCACCTTGTCTGGGGACGATTTTGACTAAAAACATTAGCACCATCACATTTAATTTGCACCCAGGACACAGCTCACATGGGGCAGTGTGCGCAGCATGCAGCAGTGTACAGCACTGCAGCTATGCCAGCAGCTGCCATCAGGAACTGACATGGCAGAAACGGTGGGACAGAGGACGAGACTCTACTCCAACACCAAACAGAGCCACCATAAGAAATGCCACGGCCCGCTGACCCTGAGACTAACGAGCATGGGAACAGGAGGGGAGCCATCGGCCTGGCCTCAGGCCAGGAGGGAGGAGGTTCCAATGTTGCTCACCTGAGTCTTGTTATAGACTGAGCCACTGATATCAGGCACACCTGTATTACTTGAGGTCACAGAAACACCTGGAAAACAAAACAGCCACCAACAAGGAGGAAGTCAACGACCACGCAGCATTAGCCCCATGCTTTGTTCCTGGCACCTCTGTCGGCCTTGGTGGATGCACCTTCGTCTGCAGCCACTGCACCACACGCCCTGCTGCTGCTGTCAGCCAGCCCAGAGGGGTTCTCCGTGCTCTCAGACCCACAGCAACCCAACAGTGGAACAGAAGAAAGGGCTCAGTTCCTTGCTCCTGCTGCAAGGTGGGAAACCAGCCCACTCTGATAAATCACCCATATCCACGACCCAGCAGTTACCACTTGGATGCAAATGCACCTCACCAGGCAGCACCTGGCCGCACTGAGCACTCGTTTACGTTCACGTAAAGCCAGCCTTCCCCTAGGATTAGGGATGCGTTTGGCTCTGTTGCAGCATTCAAGAGCTTTCCAGTAGTGCACTGAGCAATGATACTCTGCATCTGCTACACATTTGAGCCATTGTCCTTCCACATTCTGCAGAAGGATGAGGTCTGCAATGCTCCTCTGCCTTGAGAGAATTAATATCATTTGATTCAGACTGGCTTCCACCTGGACCAGCTGGTGCCACAACAGGCTCAGAAACACTCACTTACCAGCGAGGTGGCTCTCAAGCCAGCCACTTATTCACAGTCTTATAAAGACTGGCTCTAATCATTTCACTCAGATCAGAGTAAAAACAGAAGTTTCTTTGGCCAGTGAGTCAGAAGTCTGGACTTAGAAGGTTTGCACTGCTCTAAGGCTGTACCCTTCCTAGAACATTGCTCCTTTTTGGATTGCTCCCCCACAGAGGACAGTGTGATCAGATCTTGCCTGAGGACAGTCCAGTTGGTGTTTCAAATGCACAGCAAATGCTTGGTATTTGCTTAAGCCCAAGGATGAACCAGTTAGTGCTAAGCAGTTCAGTATACATTTCTCAGGTCTAACCAGCATGTGCAGAATAAAGCTTTTGTATAAGCTGTATAAATTCTTCACCCTTTACAGTCACAAATGAAACATTTCCACGCTTGAAATAATGTGATGAGTTACAGGGTGCACGAACAACAGCCCAGAGATGTGTGAACTGCCCTGCTGGGCCGTAACACACGGCTATCTCAGGTGCCTACCAAGAAACTCAAAATCTAGTCATCATTTGGCAGAGGACCATTTCAGCAGCAGCATCCAGCTGCTTAGAGTTAGTGCAGGACCACTACTCTTCAACAGAGAAAACCTGGGAGGAGGAAACAGCTCACCATTTCTCCCATGTATAGTTGTGGACAAAACTGCACATCAGCCACACAAATCCTCACGCAAAGTTCAGCTATGAGGTTTAGAAGGAACACTTGGGCCATTAACAAAGCATTTTGTACACGGGAGATGGAGAAACAGCTTGGATCGTGACCCTGTTTAGAGCTGGCTGCTGTGTTGACTGCACAGCACTGGGAGTTTGCCCTACTAAATCCCACTCAAGAGCAACCTCAACTCTCATATGTTACCTTTCCCAGGTCCAGTGCCAGCAGATTTGTTTTGTGCTTGAGATGACCCACTGTAGCCTCCTTTGCTGTAATCTCCAGCTGCCGTTCCCTGCGTTAAGTCATCATAGCCTGCCGGTGTGTACAAGACAAGGTGTTACAGTGTGCAAGCAGCTCTGCAGACACTCACATGAAAAGCGCAGTGGTAAGCATACCTGCTCCATAGCTGTGCTGCCCGTAGCCACTCGCTTGCTGGAAAGGAGTCGATGCGGTGTTCAGGTTGACCCCATGCTGTTTAGCAGATGCTGGAGGTACCTGGACAAAGGAAGGGAACAAAAGGTGCTGTTAACCGGGGAATGCAGATAAAGTGCAAACTCCTTCTGCCATCTAGTGGGGAAGGCACCTCCACCTGACGTGGGAAATTTAACTTGGAGTTGGGAGCACTGGGATGGCATGGGACACGGCACTCTCACTTCCAGGAGTAACTTGCTGTAGCGGATGTGTGCAAGCCCCAAGTTTTCCGCTAGAGCCGCCCCTCTGATTGCAACCCTCGCTCGGAACAGGCTGCATATTTCTTTCATACACTGAACGTAAACAGCAAATTCTTAGCCACAAACACAAGAAGGAGAAACCGCAGTGCTCTCCCTCCAGAACCAAATGAAACATCAATTCCTGCCTGAGGCTGTTTCGTAAAACACCGTCCTACAGAACTCTAAAATAGACTCATCTCTTCCCAAATAACCTTCCTCCTCCGGAGACTACCAGCACTGCTCTCTGACTTAATGGGGTCCCCTCCTTCCTTGAAAGGATCTCCTAGGCACTCTCTGCTCACTGACTCAGCCTTGGGTCTCCCTTTGACTCTCCAGAGATTGGTAAGGGCTTTCAGGAACACCGAATCCATGAACTGCAGCTGTTTGCTATTTACAGTAACCTGCGCAGGAGTCCATGAGTTCTGGCCTTTTAAATTTCCATTTTTCTTGGGGAAGGGACTGCAGCTACTTTCTCAGGCTTGCAAGTTTTTGGAGTTCCCTTGCAGATTGGGGAGGATGACTCTACTCCGTTCCCATGAGACCCCACCTGAGTACTGGATCCAGCTCTGGGGTCCCCAGTACAAGAAGGACATGGACCTGTTGGAGTGGGTCCAGAGGAGGGCCATGAAGATGATCCGAGGGCTGGAACATCTCTCCTATGAAGAAAGGCTGAGAGACTTGGGGTTGTTCAGCCTGGAGAAGAGAAGGCTCTGGGGAGACCTTACTGTGGCCTTTCAATACTTAAAGTGTGCTTATAAGAAAGATGGAGAAAAACTTTTTACCAGGCTTTGTAGTGACAGGTCAAAGGGCAACAGTTTTAAACTGAAAGAGGGTACGTTTAGGTTGGACACAAGGAAGAAATTTTTTATGATGAGGGTGGTGAGGCACTGGAACAGGTTGCCCAGAGCAGTTGTGGGTGCCCCATCCCTGGAAGTGTTCAAGGCCAGGTGGGACGGGGTTTTGAGCAACCTGGTCTGGTGGGAGGTGTCCCTGCCCATGGCAGGGGGGTTGGAACTACGTGGTCTTTAAGGTCCCTTCCAACCCAAACCATTCTATGATTCCAAGATGTAGAAGATTTGGGCTGGAGAGAGCAAAACCAGAAAGGCATGAAGGGAGGGTTACAGTTTAGGCTGCCACACTTACAAACATAGTTGGCCCATACTGGAATGCACTGGGTACACCGGGCATACCAGCGTAATAAGGTAACCCAGTGTAGCTGTACCCCGGGGGCAGGGTCGGGTTGAGGAAGGGCTGCTGAGTTGTATGGTGAGTCTGCGTCTGGTTCTGCTGCGGCTGGGCAAGCGTGGTAGCAGGAGCAGGGGAGGCAGAATCCCCACGGCCAAATTTTGCTACGTCACCTGCGAAAGAAAGAACTGATCAGAGAAGCTATCAAAGCTACTCCAAGAGTGGAGGACTCAAAGGATTCAAATCCTCTGAATACAAGTAGACAACTGCAGAAGAGAGCACATCCTACACTTGAAAGCCTGCAGTTGTTCATGGGAAGCACTCTCCCTGTCTCTGCTCCTGACGGCCACAGGGACACTGCCTGCTCGTGGCACAGAACTCCATGGCATTGCTAATCCATTGATAAAATGGAGATACCAATACTTACCTATCTCACATGGTCTGAGCAGATTTATTACTATTGCAATAAAACATGCTAAAAGCAGAAGTATGGTAAATAGCCAAAGAGCAAATGGTTGTTGGGTTAAAGTGTGACTCTCCTGGAGGTTAAACTGGTCAGCTAAGCTTCATGGGTTGAAAACAAGTTAGGCTTTACAGGCAGTGATAGGCATATTTTTGTCAATGTCTGTTTATTTATCAAGCATGACTAGTTAGATATCCGGTTCCTCACACCACCAAAGTTCTGGAGACAGTAGCTGAAGGCCAGGAAAGCAAGGCTTGCATCGCGGGCCACCTTATTGAAGAAGTAGGAAGGGAAATTTGGTTATTAACCCAAATACAGCCTCCCGAGAGAAGTGATTATGAAGCAGAAAATTCCTGAACACTTGCATTTTCTGGCAGCCTACAGAGCAGCATGTTCATGTGTGTTTTAGGGAGGTGGCATACATCTATCACATCTATCTCATTCTCAACCAATATTCCTTTTTGTTGGTTACAAAGAAGTGTGACAACACTTAACACCATCATTATAGGAATTATAATGCCTATGGCTACAGTTTTAAGCTGTAATCCTGGCTGAAAATCCTGGATTGCATTAATGCCATCTTTGCACGATGATAACTGAAGATATGAGGGAGGGCTTCTTAGACTATGTGATTTTAGGAATGAAGCCCATTAGATTTGGGGAGGGTGAGGGAGAGCCTGCTGGATGCAGCTCCTGCTGGGAACATACGAGTGCTAAGAGAGCAGTAACAAGGTACGGTGAGCTGCTGAGGGGTGGTCTATTCCAGTACCAAAAAAGGCAGGAAAGCCAGTTGAATTTCAAGAAGAAAGATTAAGCTACAGAGTATTTTTCAAGCACCTGTATGTGCTTGGGAATGGCACTAGATGACTCTGTCGTTTACATCAGTAACAACTCTGCACTTGTTCACAGAGGCTATCCAACTTAGTGCCAGAAGAAGTCACTTATGAATTACTGGCCGAAACCATGAAGAAATATCAGTGAGAGGGAGATGCTCGCTCTTGTTTGACTGGTTTGGACTGATGGGTTTAACTGCTTACAGAAGGGAAAAATGATTGCTGTTTCAGCTACGGCAAGATGACCTCCATTTAGAAACCAGCACATCTCACTCACCATCCTTTTCTTTTAAATAGCACTCACCTGAGTATGGGTTGTTAGCAAGGCTCCCATCTCTGCCTGTTAGGGTTGCAGGAGCAGGGAATGTAATTCCATAGTAATCCTTGGAAAGAGACAATATCGTTTATTAATAGTTGAAATCATAACAGAGTTGGACAGCTCTTACGAACACTGTATTATACACATAAGAAAATTTAAAAAGCAAGAACTAAAGAAAGTTTGGGCAGAAGCTGACCTTATTGCTTCCAGCAAGGCTGAGGATTTACTTGGATCCTCAACTTCAAAATAAACCTACTTTATAGACATTTTAAATATTATATACAAATAATTAATCTCTTAATTGTAAGTTAAAGGCAATGACTAAATGCTTTTCCCTCCCAGCCCTCAGCTCTGAGCTGTCATCTTCCAGTGAGACTCCACCTGGAAGAGCAACAGACTTTCAGGGGCCAAAGACTTGGGGTCACACCAGGACCTTAATCACAATGTGGATGTAGTCTAAAGGTTTTACCCTTGTACCATGCCCTGTTTTCTAAAAGTGGAAACACAAGCTAGGGAAACAGCACAAACATTGTAAAAAAAAAAAAAAAAAAAAGGACAAAAAGAGTCACTACCAGATGACTGGAAAATTTATTTATATTAAACTACATTACAGGAGGCCTCAGATCAGTAGTCTCCAAAGTGAGGTGCGCAAGACAATCCACTGGGGTGCATGAAGAAAATGGTTTTGGTACCATTAATAAACAAAATTTAAAGTATTTTAAAATAATGTTTAACCATTCTCTCATCCATTTTTATTTTTGTGTATGTTTTATAACATACACATTAGTACAGTAGTGTATATATATATAATTTAGAAATAAAAATACATTGGGGTGAGTGCTCACAAACTTTTTATTGATGGGGTGTGTGATCAAAAAAGGTGGAAAGCACTGCCTTAGAGCATTCTTCTAGGTCCTCTACAGGAAGGTAAGAGAGTCATAACCCTAAAAAGCTTTCACTCTGAGATGACAGGACATGCCAGCAAAACCAAAGCAGCATTCTGATTTTACTTTGTGAGAAAAAGAGTAAAGTTTGCCCTTCAATCTCAGAGTGAACTCCACATGTGGGGCTGGTACTCTAGCAAGCATTTTTCCTCCTAATTCTCATGGTTTACTTCTCACCACCTCGAATCCATCAAGAGTTAATACTTTAACCACTAACATATCTATTTCCACACATTCTCCAACACTGGAAAAACATCCTCCCTCTTGATACCGCTCTCTGCAAATTCCCCAGCATCTCAAATGCTTTCTCAGAGCTGACAGCACCTTCTACCTTGCTGCATTTCTGTGCATTACCCCACTGTTTCCTACACCCAGTCCTCCAACACTGAAATTTAAATAATCCAGCAAAGATTTAGTGTTGGAGACGCTTTCTGTAACTTGAAATGGTGCCATATTTCATCATCCTTTCATTAACAGGTAACTCCACGTTATTAACTCTGGCATGAACCACTTCACAAAACAAAACCAAATTCACATTAAGTCTTAGCAGGTTACTCAAAAGCAGCGCTCCCATCTACTTCCAAGGAAAGCGCCACAAAAAGCAGATTTGGAGAAGAGATCTGAACAGGACTTGGTGGATATGAACTGGAACTGACACACTAGCATCTTTCACTATATAAACTGGACAAAATATAACCAAATCTGCATGAGAAGACAGTATAAGGATTGCAATTATTCCCACTGCCTCTCAAGTGGGGGAAACCATATTAGTACTGCATATCCCTATCCCACACAGCTGTGCATACACACATTAAAAACAAAAAAATCATTAGAAAATAAGAGTGCAAGCTAGTTATCTTTGTACTTCATGCCCACCCACAGGAAAATATCAGAAGAGATACTGTGCCCTTCAAACAACATGGGTATTTCCTAACCTCCAGAAAGCATGCAGGAGAAGGTGCCTAAAGTCAAAACCGAAGTATCAGGAATAGACTCAAAAACAGAAACAGAAAAGGACTGGAAAATTGTAAGTTATCTGATGTAATAGATTTAAGCTCTACCAAACAGCTCGCTGGGTACCACACACACCAAGTAAGGCATTTCTAAGATCTCTGCTACACAGGCAGCCTTCAACAGACTAACAGAAGAGATAGCATGTCCCGATGCAATACACACACACAAAAAAAAAAAACCAAACAAAAAAACCCCAATCCAACCCAGGGAGAATTTACAGTATCAACATACACATTAACTGAGCTAAATTAAAAAAGAACACCTTCCCCAACCTCAGGAGAAACACCCGTTCTCGCTGTATCAGCAGCCACTGGTATCTCTTGCTGCTGGAAGCTTCCCAGGAAGCAGTGACAACTTGCACTTGGAACTCTGCCCACTTTCACATTCTAGATCTAAGCGGACTGGCACATCAAAGACAAATATTCTCACCTGCATCTGTCTCCCAAACACCTAATGTTGCCCAATTTCTACAAAAAATTCAAAACACAATAAAGAAACTCCAAAATCTAGAATTCACAGTCATTGAATGAATAGCTGATGAAAAATCCATTGTGACATTTATGCATTTATTTCTAAATATCAACACACTGAGGACAAATAATTTGGGGGGCAGGGAGGACGACATATAGCGCTGAAAACACTCTGCAAGTCATTTGCAGAGAGAGGAAAAACTTTTCCACCAGGAAAGCTGCAGATGCCATAGAGAAAGGAAAAAGTGGGGAGCGGGGGAATGACACGCTAAAACTGAAGACTAAAAATATCTGTCAATAAGAAATAAAGGAAAACATGCATTAACTCATACATACAAATAATATCACAGTGTGAAAGAAGAAAAAAAGATGTTGGTAGAAAGAAAAAAAAAAAAAGAAAAAGA
>NW_009628401.1:0-312 GCF_000690535.1 Cariama cristata | reverse complement strand
AGAAAGTCAACTAAAAAGACAGGAAAAAAGGAAACCCTGAAATGCATCCGCAGCACAGCTGCCCCAGAAGTCTGCCTGCCACGCTTTCACATCCCCTCTTCAATCATAACAGCACAGGAGCCAGGCTCCCCCCTCACCCCAACAGCAGCCCTGGGAAAGAACCAGCTCCCCATCCCTAGGGCAGGGCCACCTTCTGCCCACACTTTGAGCAGCACAATAAAAGCCCTCAGGAGAAAGTAAATGGAAAACAAAACTGAAAATGGAAACAGGGAAATTCTGTCTGGATGATGATGATGATGATGAAAGGAAAGC
>NW_009628400.1:12911-20923 GCF_000690535.1 Cariama cristata | reverse complement strand
TCTATGATTCTATGATTCTATGATTAGTTGCTATAGCAGATCTCTTCCGAAGTGGCTGAAGTGTGGTAACATGGGCCATGCTAACATCTGGTTGATGCAAGGAAACCAGGAGCTGTGAGACAAGAATAAATTTGAATGGCACAACCATTCACAGAAGTAAATAGAAGTCAGCAGAGATATTCACCCAAAGAATTAAAAAGAATGGAATAAATACTATTTTTAAAGATGAGAACAATACTATGTCTAGTATTATGGCCTGCATTATTTGCTATTTGTAAAAGCTGTGTGGATGCCTATTTATTAACAAAAGCAGCAACACCATGACATACCTCTAGTATCTCCTGTCTGATTAGAAGTGCTTTTCTAACAAGTAGAGTGCTGTTATAATAAGCAAATGTACACAACACTGGAAGCTTAGCCTTTAGCAACAGAATGTTGTCATCTACTAGCATTACTATAAACACCAGAAATTCAAACTGAAAATCACTTGGAGACTTGAAAGCTAAAGTGAAAGTTTAGATGGAGTATTTGAACTTCAAATGAAGACAATGCAGTGGATTCAATTTATGCTTTCCAATATTTATTCTTCAATTTGGGTAAATACACCTCTAATAAAAAATGCAAGTGTAAATAAAAAGTTCAATTTCAAATTTTACTGCTTGCTTGACTTTGAAAACGTCCTTATGATCATATATTCAAAAATTTCTGCTTGACTAATCTGAGAGCCTGGAACTTCTGAAAAGTTTTAAGAAAGAATTTCAGCACATTGGGAAAAATGGCAAAGTTAATTAGTATCCTTAAAATTATTAATCTCTTTAAAAAATCTATAATTCAAGGAATCCTGCTGTCATTATCTGGCCTGTGATACAGAGCCCCAACAATTGCAGTGGTTCATGTAAGAATACGTGGAAGGAGAGTGTCTCCTTTGAGGGTATGTGATCAAGGGCTTTTTCAATGAAAAAAAGGATATAAAGAAAAGGAGGAAACCATAAAGAAGAACACAAACCTGTCAGACAAGTGATAAGGGAGGTAGTGATGAGGACAAATCTCGTCAGCCCCACTAATTAGTAAGGATATGTGGAGTGTGGGAATGTTTGTTTTTAAGTAAGGTTATCTGACTAAGGACTTTGCCAAATTGGATGATAAGGAAAGGGAGGGAGAGAAAGGCTCCGAAACATAAAACCTGACCAATTGGTATGAATAAGAATAAACAGAAACAAACCTGGCCAATTGCAGTAACTGATGGGCTATCAAGGCAAACAGGACTTTGCGACTGATAAGGATGCAGACCTGAGGGTCTGGGATAGGAAGGGAGTTGGTGGGACCATGCAAACTGATGAGGCTATGTGTAGGGGAGGAAGAAAAGAGGGATAGACAGAAAAGAGGCTGGTCATGTGTAAACCATGGCCGGACAGTAGGCTAGTCTGGCTTTGCCCTGCTCCTGATTGCCACAGTCTGTCCTAACTGCCCATTAAATCTTTTGTTAACTACCTCTCTGTGTAATCTCACTCTCCATCCCATGCGTGTGAGTGCTGCAAGGACTCAGTGCCAGCTGCGGGGGGACCAGAGGGAGAGGAGTGGGTACCAGTTGCTGGAGTCAGACCAGGGCTGTGGGCACCCCTGCCCTGTGATGTCGGCTGCTGGAGTGAGTATGGGGGTCTCAGTGCCGGCAACTGGAGCAAGTGGGGGTCTTTAACCTCTTGTTATGGGGAGGGAACAGCATGTGTTCCCAAAATCAGCTGCAGGGGGTCACCAGTGCGAGTGAGGTGAGCAAGGGTCTCAACACTGGTGACTGGAGTAGGACCGCAGGTCACAGCCCACGTGCCTGGTGCTGGCTGCTGGAGGGCAAGTGTTTGTAACCTCCCCAGACCTGGTGTGCGTGGGGTGTGCATGAGTAATCACCAGCAAATTTCAAGCTGGACCAGCTGGCAAATCAGGGAACCTGGATCAGAGCAGGGGTCTCAGGCAGGCAGAGGGTCTACACTGGTGTGCTCAGGGGCACTCGTGAGTGTGGGGTACTGTGAGGTGAGTATGTGAGTGCTGCATGTTTACAGCAAGCACTGAGCTGGACCAGTCAGCGAGTCAGAGACCTGTGGGGCAGACAAGGGGGCCCGGGCTCTGGACAGGGGTGCTAGGTGGGCAGAGGGGCTGTGCTGGTACTCAGGGGATCTGCAAATGTCCATGTGCTTGTGAACCTGGAGAGTGTCCTGTGTGTGCTGCACCAGTGACCTTCTGTCTCTGCCAGCCCAGGAGGAGGAGGGGGCTGGACTGTCTGTCCTTGTGGTTGTGTGAGTCCTCCATGGGGACCCCCTCTATGGGGGTGCTGTCAGAAGCAGAACCTCCTCTGTGTCAGTGTGTGCTCCTGTAGCCAGGCAGGAGCAAGCCCTAGGCCAGAGCAACTGGTGGTAAAGGGCGCTTTCAACTAACATCACTTCACAGTTCATGTAATGTTTTATTAGTGATAGACAACTCCCAGATGCCTTTTTTTTTCCCCTACCCTTTAATCTGGTGGCATCGTTCCCTTTCAAAGAGTAACATTTAAACTTGTGAGATGACTTAGTTGGCAGTATCCTCGTAGGTCAACATTTCAAATTTTGATTACAGATTCCTGTGTTGGATCTTCTCCAACCACTGTTTGCAGCATGAAATAAAACCTGCTTTCTACATTATTTTTAATTTTTGTTTTCCTATTCCTGTAGCTGGGAGAGCTCTATTATTCAGCAAATCAGCATTGTATGTGTTAGAATACTGGGTCCATGCACAATTTATGAATTCATAATATCTGGATCTGAAATGACACATGCAATACTCATTTTTCAATCCATGATTAGACATGAGAAACTTGCAAACAGGATAAACAAGTGTTAAATTCCATTGGATTGGAATCAGGAGATTTAACCTCTTGACTCTGCAGCAAACTTCTTGCATCTCTCAGGACAAACTTTTTTTTCAACTGAAAAGAAGAGAGCTATTTCATCTGTGCACCTTTTGCTTGTTTATGCTATTGAAAATGTTGCATGTGTTCTGTATTAGGAACTGCTTTTCCCAGTCTCTATGCAGCACAGACAGACAGATAGAAGGTGATAGCATTTTTTAAGTATATTGTCACAGGTCTAATAGTTGATCAATTGATTGAATGAAGTTTCAATCAATAGAGTATCAACTGTTGAAAAGTCCAGCTGGTTTGTCACCTTTCACATTTCCCTTCCACTGATGTGTTCATATACACCTGTGCTGTGTGTTTCCGCACTCCTTAGTGTGTTTATAACATCTAGAGATGTGTTACATTCTCAATCAATTATCAAAAGATTGATTAACTGTAAAATAAAAAATGATGAAGTAGACTGCTCATAAATTCTTAGACAAATAACAAAATACATGGTCATACAGCTGTCTTGGGCAAAAGACAGTTTACTGATTTGGAGGGAATTTCAGTCAATAAAATTTATGAATTAACAATTTGCTAATCACCAATTCTGGCATTGAAAGAAAAAAATAAAAAAAACAACCAGCTTGAGAAAACAACGCCTACCTCTGTAAAGCCTCTCCTCACCCCCTTCCCAGTCCCCAGTCTGTTGCTGCAGGACACCTAGTCCCTTTGGGGCAGCAATGGGGACTAGGGCTCGGGTGTAGCACTCTAACACTTCTTGAATTGTGCTGAGCTCATTCTAACAAATACAACCACCCCTAAATAAAGCTGGTTTTGAATGCTTTAGCACAATCATAGCTGAACACTTTGTTTTAGGACATCAGAAGTGGGGTCCTCAGTAGAACTCCAGCTTATGTCGTACATTGGTTCTTATCCAGCGCACTGAATTCCCAGGTGAGGTGAAGACAAGAGGAGACACTTGCCAGTGGATCGGTGAAGCAGTCTACTAAGGGCATGCACACGTTAGTGAATCGAAGAGGTTCAAAGTATTAAGTACAGTAAACAGATAGACTGTAATGTACAACACAATAGAGGAACAAAAAGGTCAAGGGAACACTAAGGAAGGACCACAAATTTAAGTAAAATTATAATTGAACTCAAAAGTTGCTTTCTCTGATCCTGAAAGCAAAGAAGGAATTATATTTTTATATAACCAGATATAGTTATCTGGCTAATAGTCAGAGATAGTAATGCTGAGAAGCGTCCACCTATTGTTAGACATTGTCACGGTCCACTCAGTAATGGACTCGTGATGGTTCGTTAAACTCCGGTCTTGAAGTGCAAAAAACAAAGGCAAAAACGCCAAAGGGGTTTTGTTTCAATCAGTCAGTGTAACTTTATTATGTTGCCCGTAAAGAGGCGTGCGATAGGTAAGAAGAGTGAAGAGGGAAAAAAAAAGTTAAAGTAAAAGGGGAGAGGGAGAGAATTATAGCTACCACCACCGGTCCCAGGCATCCCTATGGTCCAACTTTGGTTGTTAAGGAGCATCTTTTATGCTGAGCAACACACTTTGCCCCCTCCTCTGTCTCGTGGACCACTGCCAACCTCTGCCTTCCCTCTGCCTCCCTGAACAAGACTTCTGCGCATCCTCAAGGAGGAGTATCTTAGGTGTGGTTTGCCTTGGAGGCGGGTAGCCTTCGGCTAGGAGGTGTGCTTTTCATATCATAATTAGGAAAGTTCACCTAAGGTCCAAGTCTTGTTGCCAGTTGCTAAGGCAGCAGGTGTGATCCATCTTATTTGACAGCAACTATGTGTGGTTTTATCTCAACCGTTACTTTCAGTCCCAAGTAGTGGAGATTTTATCTCGGCCGTTACTTTCAGTCCCAGGTAGTGGAGAACAATATAATGTGTTCTGTACCATGGAGTCCTCCCTTTTCAGGTGTTGGCGTCCTTGTATCATCTCCAAGAATCTATTGATGATGTTAAGACATTACTGTCCTTTTGGGCCAACTTCGGACCGACTCTCACAGACATTCGCTCAAAATGTTTATTTTTCAGCAGTGATGTGTGTTTAGTATTTTGGGTGTAAAAACTGTGTTAAACTTACAAGTAGAGAGTCACAGTAATCAAATATAACCCAATAATGGAAAGAATGAGAATGAACATGGATTTTGAAGACATGATGAGATATTTACAAGGCCTTGTAAATATCATTGTTAACCCAGGGTTTTATGTGGTGTGTGGTCAGGGAGTGTTCATAGCTACAGGAATGGAGGTGTGATTAAGGGTACTTTCTTGCCTAATGGAAAGAACTTACTCCCAATATTTCAGAGAACTGAGTGGGGTTTTAACTGAAACAACAGCCATTAATTTATGTGGAGAACAAATGACTGCATGAACTTTGTAAATGCTCTCTTTAGGGGTATTCAGCTTTCAAAAGATGGAGGAAAATGAAGGTAAATTACTATGTAATTACCATTAATAGATGAAAAGATCATGTAATTGATGATATCAGAAAATGTTGCACAACGTACATAATTCAGTATTATTTGGAAATATCCTGATCAGAAAATAAGTTAACAGGATATTCTGATTGCCTTCCACTTAGAAGGGGTGGCAAGACAATCTCTCTAGTCTTAAGATGGAAACAAACATATTGATTAAGATTGTGTTGCCTATGGTATATACAGACTAAACTTAGAGTATTTGAAAACTCTTTTTGTTTATGTCCTGAAAGTTTATTTATTTAAAAACAAAAAAGAAAGGAAAAATAAATATTTTCTCTGGAATATCATATATATCAAAGGTCTGTTTGAATACCTCAGTTGCACTTGGGTTTGTTACAGTGTTGTATAGCAATGTCAATAAAAACTCAGATAACAATAGAAGTGTTCCAACAATTTAACACCAAGAAAATGAGCTTGAAGAACAAAGTGTTTGAAGTAGAAAACATCAACTTCTAATTTGTCATCAGAGTGTTCTGACTGTAAATGCTATAATTTTTGCATCATGAATTTTACTGTTACAGGTTTGTATCTATTAGCAGTACCAGATAAGTCAAGTTACAGATAGGGATGTCTAAGCTGATGTCCTTACCAAAACATAGAACTATCTTGCCTTCAACAATTTTACAGTGTGATGTGTGAAGAATAAATAAATAAAGCATATTTATTTATTTCTTCTCTACTAGTGCTAATCTACATGAATCCATGCAAAATATTCATGAATACAGAACATGTTGTAGAATTTTAAAAATAGTCATTAAAATAAATGCAAGAAAATGCTGTAAATCATGATTCCTCTATGAAAGCCAGATTCTATCACATCCAAACTGAGCCATAAAACGATACTATCAGTAAAAGTGATGTGTTTACCCAAAGAACACATCTAAAATTTAGCGGAGAGATAAAATGCATTTGCTGGGAAACCTGTATGAAATGCACTAAGTTTAACATTTACCTACTAGACATCAGCAAAAAAATAGATGTGTCTGTATGTTTGGCTGCTTACACACAGCAAGCTGAATTGATCAACAGACTGGGTCAGACTTCTTTTACTTTAAGCTTAATGTCACATCATATGTTTTATGGTTTTTTGTCATGTAGTTACATTAAGTTCTATTGATACTATTTAATAGCATAGAAAACCCAAGCAATAACTCGTTATCAAGCGAAAACAGAGAAAATTAAAAAGGAAATTTAGGATCATTCATCTATTCAATTGTGAGTAGATTATATACAGATACACAAATAACACATAAGATGCAGATTAAATTATCTTTTCTTTTAATCTGTATTACTGGCTAGTTTTTTGTATATTATTTCCGTGCTTGATCTGCTTTGATGCTTTTACACAAAGATACATCAGAGATATTGGTTTTGCACAAGGTCACTTCTAAAAGAGACGTGCTTAGCACAGAATAGCCAAGCAGTTCTGTTGGACTTTTTTTTACATGTATGCTTACTGGCAAAAGCAACAATGCTAACACGTTAACATAAAGCGTAAGATTGGCAAATGGAAAAGAACTAAATTATACCCTTTCTTTTTCCTTTAAAGACAATTTGCAAAAAGAAAAAAAGCCCAAACCCTCATCCTTTTAAATTTATTAAAAATACTTGAAAACTTGCCCAATGTTTCAGATATCAAAGCTATTCTGGTTAGCCCAGTACCAAAGCCTTAGAGATTATTCTGGGTTGTTGAAAAGGGAATGAACATCGAAATAATTATGGCACTTGGAAAGACAAAATGGTTTTCTCATTTTGGAGTGATGGTCTGATCTTTGAGAGGATCAACAGTTGTTTAGATTTGACATTCCAATTCTAGAAGTGCTGAGCACCTTTCCAAATAGTTTTTCCTGTATCAAAGATAGCCTGCAGAAGCACCCAGACATTTTCACTACCAAAACACTGTGGGAGAGATCTAATATTGCCAGAGAATATCCAGAGGATGATAGGGTTTTTTTGCCGTTTTGAATTTCTATATACCAACCAAATTCTACATTTTTTCCCTAGCCTATTGGAAGGGAAGATGATTGTATGATTCACGATTCTTTGAAACAAAATAGGAATACATCCCAGAGACTAGTACAAGGGCCTTTTGCATTTTATTTTGGCCAGATAAATGTTTGTTTGGGTTTGTTTTCCAGGTAAGTGTAACTTTTAAATAGTACTCATTCACTCTTTATAAGGCACAAGATTCTAGGGGTTAGACAGAAATAAGTCAAAGACTCATGGCATTGTACAGGCTTAGGTAAACAGGAAGGCATATACAGCACAAACCTCAAGTAAAACAGCCTCTCCAGGACTTTGAGAGAGTAGTTTACTTACTTGTCCTTTTCTTCAATTTGATGCATTGTTCTCGTGCCTGAGAATTCCTGTGTCATGACAGTAAAATAGTATCAAGCATCTACTGTCCAAGTCTTCCTAAAAAACAGTAAAAATTTATGTGACCTTCATTCCTGCCATAACACCTATGACTAGAACATCTATCAGTTTTCACTCATGCAAAATCTCACAGAAATGTACAAAGTAATGATCCTATTCTAAAAATCTTGTTTCTAAAAACCCTTCAATAACTGGTTGTCAGTTTTCAATAAACAAAAGCTTTGGAATAAGTAATCTAGTTAAATAACCATGGGACTGAA
>NW_009628400.1:5616-12873 GCF_000690535.1 Cariama cristata | reverse complement strand
GTCCTCCTATTGTTTATAGCCTTGTTTTCTTCGGTTCTGTCTGCCATTAAATTGTAACCTTTTTGCAGCAATATCTTTCTAGGTAGTTATATAGTGTAAAAAGGTAATAAAGTGCTGATTTTAAACTATTCTTCAGGAAAAATCAGCCACTGCTTGGGACATCAGACACAAAGTTGCCATGCAGCTTTACTGAAACAGAGTACACAGGGAATTCTGCATCCCATTTGTGTCTCACAGGCCTCATGTACCAGCTTTTCATCACAGGCAGAACTTAAATTCTCCATGGCTATGAAGTACAAAGCACATTGATAAACAGAAATAAATACTTTACTTAGAGATATACATACAGTTTTATTCTCCAGCAATGAGAAAAATTAGATGGTCCCATCAGCTAACTGCTGAAGTTGATAACGTACTGATCATAGAATTACTTTCATAACTTTCTGCATATTTCCAGTAGGACTGTTCTAACAGTATCTTGATTCAGGATGTCAGATCATGTTTAGAATCAAACTGAACCAGTAGAAGCAAAGTTTGATCATCTCAAATTTTGCAGAGGCAACTGGTATCAAAATCTTTGCCTACATTCTCCACTATACACTCAGACTAAACAGCTTTGGGAAGGCAGAAGGGAAGAAGGAAAAAGGGAACAACATACAGGAAGCTAATCTGTCATCAAAAGAGAACTAATGATGTTCTATAAAAAAAAAATATTGAGAGTCAAGCATGAGGCCCTGTGTCTTTGCAAAGTCAATTTTTAGGATAGACTGTGCAGGACATCCTTTTTCACTACAGGAAATTTGAAGTACATCTTTACTTTTTTTGGTTAGTTAGGCCCTCAATTGATGTTATTTAAACTACTCAATGTGTATGTACATATAAACAAAGCCACTTTCTCCAGTACACATCAAACAAAAAAGTGTGCTTCTGACTGCATTATAGCTTGAGCAAAAAGTCTTCCACCTCAGTGTGCCTATAAACCTGGCTCTGTTTGCCTACTTATAATGGTCTCAATGGGATCTTACAACCACAGTGTGTGCAGGAGGGGAGGTTACACTGACCAATACATCAGTAAAGAAATCTAAGATGAAATTTCTGAAAACACAGAATTCTTAGCCACATGGACCAAAACTGTTTTCACTACTTCAATAATACTCTTTATATAAAAAATTCCCACCAGAAATCAATAACTATGAACATATTATATTAACCTTCCAGTCACACCTTTATGGTGAGTCTGAACCTTATCGCTTAAAGTTTCGGTTTACTTTTTTTCTTCTCATACTGGGCATAAAGAAAACTCTTTATGAACAGAGTTTACTGTTGTGGTAATGGATAAGAAAGTATTACAACTATTTCTTTTTTCTCTTTTGGAAAAAATGAAGTCAGTTTTACCAATCAAAGTAAAAATTCTGGCCATGAACCATAATCATGGCCTTGGAATAGATAGTTAATACAAGCTTAATGAGTTTGGGCTGGGTTAAGATCTTTGGATCTTAACTTTGTAGGGGAAAAGAGAGATTAAAAATACATAAAAGATGTACAGTTGAATTTGTTTCTATTAAGAAGGATTTTAAAAAATGTGTTTCTGCTTCACCATCTCACATTAATATAATAGTAGTATTACCTGATGCTAGAGCTTAAAATAGCTCCATTATATTTAGAGTATTATCGACATACGATTACTTCAGGTTCCCTGTAAGAAGATCAGAGCTGAATATTACTGATTTTAACTAGCAAAACTACTGGGTACACGTAATGCAGATTTTGGCTGTAATTTAAAACTGGAAAAACTCTGCCCAAAGAAAAAAAACCTTCTCACTCACCAAACTGTTTTGACAGTCAAACTTTTTTGGCATTGTAGTCTAAAGGGTCTGCACTCAAAGGTGAATAATACAATAGAATAATCCCCCAAAAGAGTTGAAATTTGTCGAGTCATCCTAATGCTTTTCTTTTATACTCCTGTGTCGAATTTTTTGTCTAAACAATGCCAGAAGAACTGGAAATTGTAAGGCAAATAAGATGTTTGTACTGCAATTGTTTCTGATGTTATATGGCATATCACAATAACTAAACAAGCTAGGTAGAAAGAGCAAGATAGTTATCTAAACAAGAAAGAGCAGACTAGTTAAAGAGCAAAATGGAAGCGTAACCAGAACAGCAATTTGGAGATACGAAGCCTGCTTTTCAAGGAGATTTCCTGCTGCCTTTTTTTGTCTGGAGAAACCTAACAATGCTTCACTCTCATCATTGCTGTACATAGAACCAATACATGATGACAGTACACAGGGAATAGCAGAAGGAAAACAAAATAGGATTTGAGGTTCCTTTCATTCATTTCTATTTATTTCTTACCCAATAAAGCAGGTTATAACTAGAAAACAAGCAGTCAATTTTACAAAGTAACTGAGACAGTGAATTAACACTGAAATGGTCCCCTTAGAATCAATGATTGGTAGACGCCAACCTAAGAAAAGCTCCTGAGATTCACAGAGCTAAATTTTAGGTTGATTTTAATAATGATAGTTATAAATAGTACTTTTTGTTTTATTTTATAGAATCATAGAATCATAGAATCATTGTGGTTGGAAGAGACCTCAAAGATCATCAAGTCCAACCATATACCCAATGCCACCATGCCCGCTAAACCCACTAAACCATGTCTCGAAGCGCCACATCTAAACATTTTTTGAACATCTCCAGGGATAGTGAATTCCACCACCTCCCTGGGGAGCCCGTTCCAATGCCTAACAACTCTAACAGTGAGGAAGTTCTTCCTAATATCCAGCCTGAACCTCCCCTGGCACAACTTGAGACCGTTTCCTCTTGTCCTATTGCTAGTTACCAGGGAGAAGAGACCAACCCCCACCTGGCTACAACCTCCTTTCGGGTAGTTGTAGAGGGCAATAAGGTCTCCCCTCAACCTCCTTTTCTCCAGACTAAACAACCCCAGCTCCCTCAGCCGCTCCTCATAAGACTTTTTCTCCAGACTCTTTACCAGCTTTGTGGCTTTTCTCTGGACAAACTCCAGCAGTTCAATGTCCTTCTTATAGTGAGGGGTCCAAAACTGAACACAGTATTTGAGGTGCAGCCTCACCAACACATAGTACAAAGGGATGATCACTTCCCTAGTCCTGCTGGCCACGCTATTTCTGATACAGACCAGGATGCTGTTGGCCTTCTTGGCCACCTGGGCACACTGCTGGCTCATGTTCAACCGGCTGTCAACCAGCATCCCCAGGTCTTTCTCTGCCAGGCAACTCACCAGCCACTCGCCCCCAAGCCTGCAGCGTTGTATGGGGTTGTTGTGACCCAAGTGCAGGACGCGGCACTTGGTCTTGTTGAATCTCATATAGTTGGTCTCAGCCCCTTGATCCAGCCTGTCCAGATCCCGCTGCAGGGTCTTCCTACCCTCAAGCAGATCAACACTCCCATCCAGCCTGGTGTCGTCTGCAAACTTACTGAGGGTGCAGTGGATCCCTTCGTCCAAATCATCAGTGAAGATGTTAAACAGAACTGGCTGCCTTGAGGATAACTGGTCTGGCTATTAAAGACTGAGGCAAAGGCGGCATTAAGTACCTCCGCCTTTTCCTCATCCTTGCTGGCAACGTTCCTCTCTTCATCCAGTAAAGGGGGGAGATTCTCTTTGGTCCTCCTTTTGTTACTGACATATTTGTAAAAACATTTTTTTGTTGCCTCTTACGACTGTGGCCAGAGTGACTTCCAGCTGGGCTTTTGCCTTTCTAATTTTCTCTCTGCAAGCCTTAATATTGTCTTTGTATTCTTTCTGGGTTGCCTGTCCCATCTTCCAAAACTGGTAAACTTTCTGTTTACGAGAAATTTCCATTCTGTTTATTCTGTTTCTTTGTTTCCAATCTTATTACCAAATACTTATCCTACATTTTATCTATATCATGTCCTGGTCTCCCCCAGTCACACACTGATCTTTAAAGGTATGCCTGTACATCTAAATAGAATAAACACAGGGAGACATGTCTAACACTGCAGCAGTGATCATCCGTATTGCATTCTGTGTTCTCTCTCACTGGTTTTGTCTCTGACTGATAGCATTCACCGGGGCACTATGCTGACATGGTTCAGGGAACATGGGGACTGTCCATAGTGGCAGTACGAACCTGACTGCACCATTGCTATCACCCTTTCCAATACTTCATTAAGCTTTTGAATCCTCAGACTCTACAGTGCACTCTCCTGTCATATCCAGACTAGAATACCCCTAGAAACTGGAGTACCTCTTGTTTCAGAATTTGTAAACTTCATTGCAATGGGCTGAATAAGAACACATTTTAGATATTCTGAACCTGAAAAACATGCACATACATTTATGCCTTCAGATCACAGACACTACATGGAGTCCAGAATAGGTCACAAGCTAAGTACTAGGTGGCATAGATGCATCTTCAACATTAGAAGAATGTCAGCATAGACCCAGCCCAAGAGATCTGGCTAACAGTGTGCACTCCTATTTCTCATCAGTGGTGAATCAAAAAACTGCAAGTTCATTTTTGAGAACCTCACATTCATGATGTGCTTTAGAGTTTTCTCTGGTAAGCTCTAAGTGCCATTCTGGCTACTGGAGAAACCAAAGTCCCGAGTCAGTGGAGAGCAGACTCCTTTACTGGAGGAAGATTAGTGTCCCACAGTGCCAGCAATCCAGGAAGCCCATACGATTAGGCATGAAGACCCAGACCTACCTAGAGAAATGTTCAAAGAAGATGTCTAAATCGCCATTTAATAGTACATAAAGTAACAGAGCAGGAAGGAAAAAGTTGGAATTATTAAACAATGTAGATCATCATCTTGAAGACCATGGTAGCCATGATGGTGAAACTAATTGTTTATTCATTGAAAACTATCTGCCTGGGTACTCTTCTACTACAAATAAGAAGCTACCTCTAAATCAAAAGGTGCTGGTATGGAGCATTCTTAGAAGAACAAAGATCAAAGGGACTGTGCTTCTGCACTGATTACCTAATTCAGATACTGATCTAAAAGTACTGTAGATGAGATGAAATGAAAATCAGGGACTCAAACGTCTCCACAAAACACTAAATTGCAAAGAAACCAATGTTCATAATTAGGAGCCAGAACAGCAGGTAATAACCTTAGATGTCTCAATATTAGAAACATCCATCAGATATACAGCAGAGATCAATTACATAGCATCTAATTTGGAATAGTCTACTTGTATTAGTCTTTTTTCAACTGGTAGAGAAATATCCTCTCTGAAATGCCAGTGCTGTTAGTCATCTGTTGTTTTTGATTATACAGGAATACTATTATCATGTCTGTGAAATTCATCATGAAATGGCTAATATGTTAGAACAAAAATGAAAAAGACCTGATATATATTATTATTAAATTTCAATATTTCTGTACTCTAATTCAGTGGTTGAAGTTATTACTAACTCCCCTTTTCACATTTGTAGAGTGACTAGTGCTCTGATTCTAAATTTGAAAGAAGCAACATCCTAGATAACTAATTGACCAGTGAGTTTAAAATATTATATGATAGAAATGGGCTTCTTCAACTGAGTGGATCATTGTCCATGGAAAGCTCTTAGGATGTTCATCACGTCAAGCTGACATTATTGAACCTAGGAAAAGAGTCTCCAGTGAAAGGTGTTTCTGGAAATATTCTAACAAATCCTCAGATAATGGTTCTATCAGGTGACTATCTCATTTATACAAGACTGGCAGCAGATCCAACTGCTGACATGAACCTCTTAAACAGCCAAGTTCAAATTCCTACTCTGTCCAATCCAAATAATAAAGCAGATGCCTGAACACAGAAAATCTCTAATCTGGCTCTTTGCCTAGCAGTTCTCCTTTAACAGTGCAATAAACAATAAAACATTTTCATAATTTAGAATTATGCTTTCAAAGAGGAAAAACTAATGCTAGTTCAAAGTAATTTACAATATTAATTAGACAAAGATTCTGAATAATTACATGCATTTTCTTGGTTTATAGACACATCTAACAAAAAAATATGTAGAGCTCACTGGAGAAGGAGTCTAAATTCCAGCTGCTGTATTGTAATTTGGCCTTTAGCCAAAGTTTTGTATTAACCTCTGGGATGTAAAATATTAATGAGCTGTTTGACTCCAAATCACTAGTGTTTTGAAAACTCTCTAATAATACTAATTAATTTCATAAATGAATATGATGTTTTCTCACATAACTGTATTTTGATACAACCCAAAGTAGACCTCAATTTTATAGTAACTTCATCATTGAAACTTCACAAAAGAACGTGCACTGTTCTTATTTGATAATTTGAGTTTAAATGGCAAAGGAACAGTGAAGACAATAGAATCTATATAAGAACCTGTCTTCAAGATCATGATATATTTTGATGTAATAATTATCATGTGGATGCTATTTTCTAGCTTTTTCAGTGGCTGCCTGTAACAATAGAAATACAAAAATATTTTAATCTAATTTTTCAGAGTACCACATAGAGGTCATTGGAATCCCTACCTTATGCATAATGTATATAACCTCATTACTTCATATCATGAAACATCAAAACCTACAAAAGTTAATTATTGAATCTTTATTATTCATGTTCCTTATTTTTTCTTCAATAAAACTGATAAACTGATTTATTCATTATCAGAAAAGTATCTTTATATTCTCTTCAAACTATCGGGGTTTACAAACAAAATAAATTCCACAGCTCTCCTTTCTTATCAGCTGGATACTACATTGAAGAATTTTACATATACATTTTAAAGTAAAAATTATTGTAATATTGAGAAAGATAATAGGATTGAAAAACATATCTTAAAAACGTACTTGTAAATTTGAGAGAGATACAATGACTGGGGAATGTCACTTCTTACTAAAAAACATGCATGATATCAAAAGGTGCTCTTGGCATTTGCCTATTATTTTTACATTTCTTTGCAATAAAGCCCTTATTGTTCCATTTTCTTCCCATAAAAAATTTTATAGAGAAAATAAGTGCTACATTGCAAGACTATATCCAGGTATATGATAACTAGAAAAATCAAGTACAGTGGCTAAAGCTATCTAAATATAAACTACTAAAGTAGTGTATAAAGTTGTTTCCTCTTGTGTTGTATAGGCAGAATAACACTGTAAAAAGATGACCATAGGTTCCAGGAATCAGAATTATTAGGATATTGAAAATTCAGATACTTTTTTTTTTTTTTAATAAGGAGTCCAACACGACATATAATTTTTTTTCCTATTTCTTTTTTTTTTTTT
>NW_009628400.1:0-5585 GCF_000690535.1 Cariama cristata | reverse complement strand
TTCTTTTTTCTTCTCTTTCTTTTTATCTCTCAACCTACAATCTGGTCATAATGGCAGTCTCCAGTTCACTGTAAGCAACAATTTCATACATGAAATACATGTACAGTATTAGCTAAATTTGTGTTGTAGATTTTAGATTTTCTGAAGCTTCCTTTCCATTGCCGGATCAGTATATATCATCTGGTAAGACAGCCCTAGAAGTTAAAGCCACTAAGAACAAAAGTGGTTTTTTTCCTGGCTCTGTAACTCTGTAACTAGTTTCAGCTCAAGCAAGTTATTTAATCTGCAGATAAATAGCTTTACTCATCTGTAAAAAGAAGAATTAGGAGTTTGCAGTTACAGTTAGGAGTTACACATACGTAAGATAATAATAGTAATATAAGATAAATATCTATATAGATAAGAAAAATTCAATGGAAAGTCAACTTAAATTTCAGAAAAGTGCATTTTCAATATTTATTGCTCTTTGAACTGCCATCCTTCTGATTTTTGACAGTGTAAGATGTGTATTATTTTCTTTCAACCATTAGAATTTAAAGTATAGCAAGAGTTTTATTTTGCTATTCTCAATATACAGATGATGCAGGCAACAGAAAATTGTTGCCTCTAATATTAAGAAAGGGAAATTCTTTTTATCTGCGGGGAACAAAGACATGGGATACATGCAGAGGCATATCTCAGCTTAGCGCACAAGTTCCATAAAGCCCACTCGTATAACGTACTATATACTCATAAATGGGAAAATACAAGTCAATGAAGCCCTTCTTTGTCTGTTTTTTTTTGCTTTAACAGTTTGTACATACATAGGAACATGCAGAACTCCAAGTATCTCAAATGAAAAATGTGAACCATAGTTTTCCAACTTCTGAGCATCAATAATGTACCATAATTGTCTTCAGTTTCTGAAAGTGAAACTTTGTACCTAAGTTGTGTTGAGTAATTACTGTAAGAATACAGTTTTCCTTTCTCCCTCCAGTGATTTTTAGTCAGTTGACATGAAAAACTCACTAGTATGATAACATTTTTAATATTCCCAACAAAGAACATGATAAAATGTAAAAGTATTAAACTGTAAGCATACAAATACATGTAGTAAGCATGTCATATATGTTAAATGGGAACACATTTCTTTTCTGTGCAGTCTCTACTGCAGTTAAATTAAGGAAAATGCTTACTATAGGTAAAGTAACATTCCTTTAAGCAACAATAATTGAAAAAAAAAAAAACCACAAACCAAAAGAACCCAGATATTAACCAAAGAATTCATTTTACAAAGGAATTAAATATTATAAAAAAAATAAATAAATTCCTAAAGCATGCAATCAAGATTCTAGAGTAGAACATGAGTTCTAAAGCATGAAAAGGGGCCTCACTTTTGGCATTTGGAAAAATACCCCAGCCCATTTTTTTTTTGGTTATAAACTTGAATCTTTCACCTCTTCCAGGCAAGGAGAGAAGAAATAAGAAATGGAAATATTTCTGTTCTTCGAAAACAAGAAAAAGTGGTTACAGTTAAGATTGTATACCAAAATGGGCTACTAGACATGCAACTGAACATCCTCCTTACAGTATCTTAACTGTTGAACTTAGGTAACTATAAAAATATGATCAAACTTTTAAAAATTATGAAAAGCTAAACATTTTTAGTAGCCATCATGAGAATATCTGTTCCTACACTAGTATAAAGGAGTTTATTCAATGGGTAATTAGAAACACTTCTGAAGATGCTGGAGGGAAAATCAGCATCAGTAGTACCTTCTGCTGCAGTGCTTGGAAGCTGTAACCTAAGGTTTCGCAGTAGTGACTCTATGCATATGTCTATCAGTATATGGTGAAGCATTCCCAGAGTTATTAAATTAGATTGTGTTTGAAAGTCTGTTTATGCTAAACTGTTAACAGCAAGTGCTTTCTGTTCCTATGATGAAGAATCAGCACAGCACTTTACATGACTGATCCACCTGGAAATCACCTACTGTCAAAAGCCACAAAGAACCTCTCCAGAACTGATTTGTTACTCACATTCATGTTTCCTTCTTCATGGGTTGACTGTTGCATTTAATGCTGTTGCTTTAATGCATTAAATACATTAGAAATCTTGCTATCAGTATACAGATAGATACAAATAAAGACATACCTCTTATTTCTGAAGTAAAGCTCTTCCCAGCAGAAACTCCTGTTCTGTGCTGTACCCTGCATTATGCTATTTTGAAAGCCGTTCATATATCCAACATAAAGAACTCAGGCAAGAGTAAAGTTGTGTGTATTTCCTTCCTTTTTTACAATACATGACTCTTTGCAAGCAGAGAGACAGCCATTTCACACCAGACTTTCTGCATAATGGGGAAGGAACTACAAAATGAGCAGGATAATGATTAGGATATATGTTTAAGATTTTTTTTTTAATAGATAACTTCTTTCATTTTTTTATACTAGCTCGTATAAAGCTGTTAATATTATTGCTGAAATAGAGTGAAAATGAGGGCTACCTGATAAGAGTAATATAATTAAATCCAGCCAGGTGCTTCTTTGTATATGTGGTATTAACAAGTTTCTTCTATAAAGACCGTGTTTCTGAAGGTTTTAACTGGCACTTTCCATGGTTCCCACTGGCTAGTCTGAGAAGCTACAGACAATTAATGAAGGTCCACAGACTTCCAGCTCATAAAATGCTGATTCAACTTCTCTCAGCAGGGATTAAATGACAAAGGCACTAATGGATTGTGCATAGAGTAAAATAATTGATACTGAAAAGCTGGATAAAAAAGATAAAATGTTATCACACTGCCCCCTCATCGTTGAAAAGACTTGACATACTAGAGGAAGTAGTCAATAATGAGCCACCCAGCAATTTTGTCCTTTTAAACCAGACATATATTATTGATTGATCCCTTTTGGTTCAAAGTAAATTATTCAAACTGATCTAGATAAGTCTGGACTACATAAAAGGAAAGACTAAAAATTCTGTTTCACCAAGTACCTGAAGATGAACTATCAGAATGGTACTCAGTACAGCGTTGATTACAGAAGTAAGCTATAAGACAGCAAACCAAAAATTGCAGCTAAAATTCCAAGCTCAGAGATACAAGCTCCATAGAAATACAACCCTCCAAAAATAACCATGACAAAGAAGTCGCATGTAATGACCACATCTGCCAACTGAAGACTCCCATGAAGGTTTAAATTGCCTTGCCTGATTTTAACTACCATAGTACCGACTGATCCCTCTAGTGACCATGTAGTTACAGCTCTCTGCTACATGTCTTATACTATAGACTAAAATGCTTGCTAATATGTAACAGCAGTAACATTCAATCAGCTTCATCGTGTTCATAATGTGAGTGCAAATTAAAAACTAAGCCTCTGAGAACCTCTGTGTTTAAATAGTAGAGAGGGAGCACTTTTTGTTCATATAATCACTCCGCTAAAACTAACAGATTAGAACAATATTTCTGTTATGTCTGTCATTTTAATACATAGTACTTTTTGAGCTGAAGGGATTCAAAGAAAAACTCCAAATGAGATTATCTTTAACTACTTCATTCTGTCTGTATAGATAGGAGGTACAAACATTAAAATACAAAAAATTTAATGCTATCCCTTTTATCCGTGAACTGCACTTTCGTTATGTTTTTCTTATTATTCTAAGCTTTATCAACTTGTGCATGGTGCATGTGTGTATTTATGCTTTTGTACAGATACCTTTTAGGACTGAGGAGGGAATTGCTCATATGATTGTAAAGTTGAGTGGAAAGGGAAACTGAATCAAAGACCGTGAAGGAATGAACTGAACTCAAGAGAGACTCTGGACTGTAAAATGTAAGAAAGGAGGAATGTGTTGTGAATTGAATTAACTCTAGTGCCAAACTAGTCACTATGAAATAGTTAGTTTTCTTCTGCCTTTTTTTTAGACTTATTTGAAAAGTCTCTTCAATAAGAATCCTCATTATAAATTATTCTGTTATGTTAAGACTGATGCACTAGTGCTTTTTTTTTGTTTGGTGTGGTTTTTTTTTAACAGATTTGAAGCTTCTATTGCTGCTTTTAAAAGTGCACATGAATAGTCTTAGCTGGGCTTCAAAGTTGGAAGTAGAAATCATGGTCTAAGTTTAGGATGATTACTAACTTAGTTTAATAATAATGTAAGCATGTTTTTCCCTAGTGGAGAAAACGGTAAAAAAGTTGATGAATCAAAGGTTTTTAAAAAGTGAGATTACCATGGAAACAGCATAAGCTACAAGACAGGCTTGGCATGTCTTACAGTAGAAAAGGATATTGTAAGCAGAAGCAAGGGGAAAAATAAACAAGTTTCTCATTATTAGAAATGTTCTGAAAATTAAACATAGCTTGGAGGACTCGTAGAAACCTGGAGGAGGGGAAAACTACCTAGACTCACGGCAGTACTGCTGGGAAAACAAGGCACTCAGCAGTAAGCATAGCAGGAGGAAATGAAACCTAAACTCAGATGGCTTTACTGGTGGAATTCATGGCTAACAATCAAGTTCCATAGCATTCCTGGGGAAAATAAAGTCAGCTACTGTGATAGTTCATATGCAGGAGGAAGGGAATTTTTAAGCCCAGTATATCATCCATGTTATTCACAGGAAGGATGCTGATGTTATGGACAAAGCATTAAATTAAAAAAAAAAAAAAAAAGAAAAAAAGAAAAAAGAAGTTGTTAATGTATGTTCTAGTATTCCTGTGGGAATTGCCGAAAGCACAGAACCTTTCTACGGCTTTTCTTATTTCTGCACCAGAGTGGCATGTAAAAAGATGTAAGTATTCTTAAAATCTAAAGTACTCTTGGGTTCTCATCCATAATCAGTTGCTTTATTCAAAATGTATGAGAATGAAATAAGCACAAACTATCCAATTCTTCACTGAATTATTCTATGTCACTTATATCACAAAGTCCATTACATGAAATGAATGTTTTTATTTCATTTTATTTGGCTAATGGAGCTTTTTCAGCAAGTCAAGACATAACACCAGGTTATCTGCTCATATAAAACTCCTTATAGCTTTTCAAATGTCAGGCATGTGAATCTTTTCTTCTGTACTGCCAAATGAATTAAAGTAGGACAAAACTAGTCTAAAAATTTAATGATAACTCTGGATAAATCACAGCCAGAGAGAAAAAAGCTCTATAAATATTAGTCATTCAGTTTTGCTGTATAGATGAAAAAATGTGTTTTGGCAGTTATTAATAAATACTGATATTTTACTGGCCATCATTGCATCTTCAACAAATGTACCTAAAAGTAATAAAAGGTCTACTTTAATCCTTCTGTGTGGGGCAATAAAGGTAACATAGATATGTAGGCATATAATATTCCACTACTTAAGACAGAGTCTACACATAATGCATTGCACATACAGAGCAAACAGATCTGGTGTTCTGTATTATCCATCCACAAAAGTTGCAGATGTGTGTGATTTCATGCACTAGGCTCATCTTTTTCAGCATTAACTTTTTTCCACTTAAACTTACTCCAAGGTTTTGGAGTATTGAAACCTTGGAGTCTTGTGAAGACTCAAAAAAGTACTATCAAGAGAGGGAAAAAAATAAATCCTTTTTTTTTTTTTTT
>NW_009628399.1:3222-5601 GCF_000690535.1 Cariama cristata | reverse complement strand
ATCTGTAACGACAGATTATGTCACAAACACCAGGCCAAGTCTCCTCCTCATCCTGGTTGCAGACTCACTACCTGCTAATTCACAGATTCGCATCCTACCCTGTTGTAGTAACAGACCGATCAATTCAATTCTGCTGGTGATGGTTTTCTTAAGCTGGTAAGGTAAGAAAACCCACTCCAAAATGACTAAAGGGTCTGTGAGGGTGGCAACCCATTGTCCAATGAGGGCAAGAGGTTGTTGAGGTTGGTTACAGAGATACAAGCAGATGTCATGTTGTTCAACTAGACGATGATTTTGTCTCCTTGTGAGCAGGATGTTAATGTTGTCAATCACCTTTCTGGCCTCTGTTGTCAACTGCCGAGGCTAATTAATCAGTGAGTCGCCTGGCAACAAATCAAACAGTGGCGCCAGCACTTGATTATCGATCCCTATGACTGTTCGTATCCAGTTAATATTTCCTAACAATTTCTGCAAACCATTAAGTGTTGATATACTCGTTTGAAGTTGCACTGTCTGTGACTGTATAGTACGCTGCATAATTTTCCACCCTAAATGCTTCCACGGTGCTGCTTGTTGCACCTTTTCTTCTGCTATCTGCAATCCATATTTGTTTAAGCTCTTGATTACTTCCTGTACTATTGAGGTTAAGTCCTTGGTTGGCTTTCCTGCTAATAAAATATCATCCATACAATGATAACACACTAACTGCAGGTACTGTTGTTGAATTGGCGCCTACTATATTGCTGGCAAATAGTAGGCGAATTTTTCATTCCCTGTGGCAATACTATCCAATGATATCTTTACATAGGTTCCTTGCAGTTCTCGGTGGGCACTGAAAAACCAAATCGAAATGCATCTTCTGTCGCCAAAGGTATGGTAAAAAAGCAGTCCTTTAGATCGATTATAATAATATTCCAATTAGCGGGGATCATTGCGGGAGATGGCATGCCAGGTTGCAGTGGACCCATGTCCTCGATTACTGCATTGATTTGTCGCAAGTCATGCAGCAGACGCCACTTCCCATTTTTCTTTTTAATGACAAACACTGGGGTGTTCCATGGGCTAGTTGTCGGAACAATATGTCTTTGCGCTAATTGTTCTGCTACCAGCTCTCGTAGTGCTGCGGCCTTCTCTTTTACGAGAGGCCATTGGTCCACCCACACAGGCTTATCAGTCAGCCATGTGAGGTGGAGTGTTGGCCGCTCTCCAATGGCCTCTGTGGAAAAGGCGATGTAGCTGTGGCAAGTGTCACCGACATAGCCGACAAAATGTACGGAGCGGTGTGAATGCTGCATATGGGCAGATATTGGCACACACTCCATCAGCTGTCTGTACCTGTATCAAGTTGACGCTTTGTTGTGACATAGAAAGACCGCCGATGCCAACAAGGCCACCATGTATTGCCATAGTGGGCCAACTGGAAGGCCAAAAACTATGTGATATATGAGTAACATCAGCTCCAGTATCCACAAGGGCAGAAAGTGTAACTTGGGACAGTTTGGCTTGCATTTGTATGAGGGTAACCTTGATGGTCGGGCGTTCGCTAGAAATCTGTAAAGTCCAGTAGAGTCCTGGCGGTCCAGTTGATCCGAATCCAGAGGTTCCTCGCGTGGCGTTGGATGCCCTAGGAACATAGGCTTTGAACGGGACCAGCTGGGCTATCTGGCTTCCAGCTGGTATGGTCACCGGTGATGAGGGTGTCCAAGCCAGTGCATGTATTTTTTCATTATAATCAGCATCAATAACACCAGGCGACATAAACAGCCCTTGTAGGGGGGTGCTGGATTGTCCCACCAGAAGAGCGCTTAGATTGCCACCTAGCGGGCCTGTGACATTCAATGCAATTTTAGCAACCTTCTGATCTAACAGCATAGTCTCCGTTAACTGTGGTGACATCCACTCCGGCACTCGCTGAGGTACTGGCGCAGAGGTCGTCCATGGGAACGAGGGATTGTGGCTCGGCTGAGGCGCATTTCCCGGTGTCGTGGGCAGCAGCATTTGAGTTGGAGCATGCCCCCGCGGCACGCTGCGCTGGCCGTTTTCCGACTTGAATGGTAGCAGGTTCCCATCTTTATCAAATTTGGATCGGCATTGATTCACAAAGTGCCGACCCTTATGGCAACGCAGACAGGGGTGCGGCACCATTGGCGCTTCGCCCAGGTTTCATTGTACACCGTTGTCTAAGATGGCCGCTCGCTCCACAATGAAAGCATTTGCTGTTTGTGACATTTACTGCTGCCGCAAAGGCCCTGGCAAGGGCTTCAATTTGGTGGGTGATAGAGCCAACTCTATTGCAGGCCTCTATCACCTGCACTAAACCAGCCCTTTGTGGTAAGGTTTGTAGTATTCGCCTGCAGTCCACATTAGCGGTTTCAACCG
>NW_009628399.1:0-2957 GCF_000690535.1 Cariama cristata | reverse complement strand
AGCTGGGGTAAACCTGCCCCACGTAGTGGATCATTCGGCTGCTTTTCTAAATTCGCAAGTGCTTCCTGGGCACACAAATCCTCCCATCATTGTAAAAATAGCAGTTTTTGAGTTGGCGTTAAAATCATAGCGGCTAATTGGCTTATATCATAAGGAGTGAGCAATTGCCCTGTAAAAACATTTTCTAATAGACTCTGTGAAAAGGGGGCAGAAAGTCCGTAACTCACAATGATTTTTTGCAACTCCTTAATTAAGTCCCAGTGCAACGGTTGCCAGTCATTTGGTCCTTGATCCCGTACTAGGACAGCAAAGGACGAACTCACTGCCTGAAGGTCGCCTGCTTTAATCGCCTCCTCCCTTAGCCTTGCCAACCGATTTTTAGGATCAAAGTCCATACCGTCTGATGTTGTCTCTTTCATCGGGGTGGAGAGGATAACTGCAGGTGCTCGCGTAAAACCGGGTAGTTGTCCAGATACATCCACAAACTTATATTGTTCACCCTCCGGAGGTATTGGGGCAGCCTGGGGTTCTTGGACCTTAGGTTTGACAATGGGAGTAGTTTTTTCCCCCCCTTCGTCCTCTGTTATCTTTTTGGAAGAAGTCTGGGGAGTTATAGCAGTCGTGGCAGCAGCAGCAGCTTTTTTATCTGCTTTAATCTGGTGTAAAGTATCTGTCACTACACGCCAAGTGGTCATAATTTGAGCTGCCGTAAGGTCACCTTGCGAGGCTGCCTCCCAGACTAACGCGCCAGCTTTTTCCCAATTGTCCACATCAAATACTTCATGCAATTGTGTAGGGGCTCCGTGCGTCTTGAGCCACACTAACAACAGTTTCATAGTCTGTTCCTCATATTTGATTCCCCGCTTAGCTAACAATTGCTTTAATAGCTGCAAAATGGCTGCTGCTTCTACAGACATGTGCGCCCCCATTTTAAAAATCCTCCAGCTGCTCACCTTAATTTGGTGATTGTGACCCAGGTGGTTCAGCTCCTCTGCTGATGTATTCGTCCAGCTGGAGTCCCTACTGACGTACGTTCCACGCTGTCGAGTCCCCCATTGGGCACCATTTGTAGGGATTGATTCACAGACTCTGGCACGGGTAAAACCAAAGACCTTTATGTTTACAAGTTTGTGCTTATATAGATTCACTAGCTGTCCACGCGCTCTGGTTTGTTCATGGATTGGTTAACCCCTGCTGTCCACACGCCGCGGCTAAGCTTTTAATTGGTGCTGTTAATCAAGACACGCATCTTCTAGTTTCGGTCTCACATCTGTGCTTCAAAACATTTTTATCTTCAGCTCCCTTTCTGCACTTGCTTCATTACTTGCTTTCTCAGACTATTTTCTTCAAGGCTATGTTGAATTGTTCAAGGTCACTCACAACACTCCCTGTGAATCCCACAGAATACAAAGACCAAAAAGTGATATAATCTTTTCCAGCCCTGGGGAAATAAACTGCAGAACTGAGTTATGAAATGTCCAACAGAGCAAAGGTATTACCAATACTAATAAAGTGAGCGGCATGCAGAATGAGGAATTGTAGAATTTTACCGATGTAATGCAGGTAGATTCAAGGTATAGCATCTATAGCAAACTTCCCCAGTTTGTTCCAATTTGTTTTATTTGTGAAATTGCTGGAAGGTCTATTTGGCCCATTCTCCCCAGCAAGGTCCTCTATCCAAACATCAGGTCTAAATTTGCGTAATTGGCAGCACTGAAAATTTTCCCCTAATGCTGCCTGACAATTGTCTTTATGTGACCTTGCCCATGCTTATCTGACTGGTGGCTTTTCCTCTGAGGCTTACTCGCAATTTTGCTGGCAGATTCTGCAATATGGGTGTTACTGCAGTATTGTGTGCTCCAAAATAGAAGGCAGCTCTGGCAAATCTGTTTTCCTTGATAGGTAAATGACATAAACTAAAGAGGTAACGCTTGTTTTGTAGAAAAATATTTTATTTTGTATTCTAGATCTGCAAAAATCAATATAGACTCATTGAAAACTTTAGGTTGGAAGGGACTTCTGGATGCCATCTAGTCCAACCTCTGGCTCAAAGCGGAGCTAACATCAAAGTCAGGTCATGTTGCTTGGAGGCTTGTGCAGTCAAGTCCCCAAGGATGGAGATTAGCGTCTCTCTGGGAACCTATTCCAGTGCTTAACCAGCCACATTAGGCAAATTTTTCTCTGTATATTCTTTTGCAATTTTCCTGGTTTTGACATGTGCCCTTTTCCTTCACGCTTTCTGCTGTGTATCTCTGATAAGAATTTGCCTCCATCTCCTCCGCTTTAGGTTACGCAAGACTTGCGTCAAATCCCCTTCAGCCTTGTTTTCTCCACACTAAGCAAACGCAGCTCTCCCAGCCTCTCATGTCACATCCTCCAGCCTCCAGACCGTTTCAGTGACACTCTGCTGGCCTCCTGTCAGTTTGTGATCTCTCTCTTGTACTGGGGAAGGGAGGTTGGAAGGGGACACAAACCCGGACACAGCACTCCAGATGCAGTCTCACGACGGCTGAGTACAGAGAAATAGTCCCACCTGATGGCTGCCGATGTTTTCACTGACTCGGCCCCAACACCGTTATTTCTCACAGCTGCGGGGATGCGTTGCTCACTCACGTGGAATCTCTGAATACTTCTTTCCTACATCAGGACCATACTCAAACCAGAGCACGCTTATGCAGATTCCCGCAGCAGTCACGACCAGAGTGGAGGAAAAGGCAGTTTTTAGTTCATACCGCTTCGTTTTGCACCGGTGCCACGAGCGGTGAAATGAGCGTACCTCATATTTGCTCGTCTACTCGCACAGTTATTACACACGGCTACAGCCTGTGGAGACGGGGGCGGGCTGGGCTGCAGCGGGTGCCGGGGAGCGGGAACCGCAGAGCGCGGCGGAGACAGGCAGGGCGCTGAGGTAACGCCACTGAAACCGAACTGTCCGCGAGCGCGGGTACCCGCTACAT
>NW_009628398.1:78909-80861 GCF_000690535.1 Cariama cristata | reverse complement strand
ATTTGTTGGTTCAGTGAAGGTAAACAGGCTGGGGTTCTTAAAAGTGATGTTATATTGAAAATGAGATAAATGCTATAATTAAACAAAAGGTAAATCTTTTATGTCGTGCTCACTCAGAACATCTGCAATTGCAGTGCAACTTGGTAAGCTTTGCTGAGAGATGGGTAATAAGTTGAAAACTTAGGAAGAATGTAGTGAAAGCTTAGGCTTTGTGTGTGATGCGCTGGGAAAATGGGAAAAGCTGATTGGGCTGAGATTTTTTTTGGAGGAAAAAGCTGCTCATATGTATGATGTGGCAAACCTATGAGAAAGACGCTTAACGTCACTTTATATTTTGTGCTTTCCTTTGGAGTTACTTATTTTCATTCTCTCGTTTTAGCAGAGATATATGGAGCGGGGGGAGACATAAGCGTTCTCAGAGCTGGAGATGCCTGTGAATTGTGAAAATGTGTGAACAGTCCTAACACTTCACTGTTTCTATATGCAGAAATGATGAACTTGTATGTGTGTTGTTGCACATATGGCTCAGTTGTAATGCAGCATAAACTTACAGGCAATGAATGCTCTTTCTCTTTTCTAACTATAGGTCGAGCTGGTATCATTGCCTGATCTCAGATTTGCCTGATGTTTCTCATTGATGCCTCAAGGATATGTTTTCAGTCATATTTTTCAGATGTGGGCCATGCTAGCTGGAATTTTTTTCTAACCACATGTTTCCTTTCACCTGAATTATTTTGAAAAACATCAATTAAAATGTTCCAGCATACTTAAAAAAAAAAAACAAAATAGGAAAGAAAAGGAAACACAGATGCTTTTGTTTAAATTTAGCTACCAGAAATAAATGAAAACAAGTAACTAGGAAAGAAGATGTCAGAGTTGCTTTAGAGCGAAGGTTTGCAGCTGTACATGGGTCTGGCCTTTGGGACAGATGGGTCTGGCCAGAGTATCTGCTGGCATTTGGTGACACCGAAAGCCTTTGAAAAAGCAGGTTAGAAAGTCACAGGTCAATTCTGCCAGGTTAGTGACTCCAGGATGTGCCGACTGGGGCAAAAAGAGCTTTCTGGAGCCGTGACGGGCGCAGGGAGCTGGGACGGAGCCCCAGGCTTTGTCGCTGGTGTTTGCCGTGGTGGCTGGATGCCAACTTTGGTGGAGGAGCAGGTGCTTGGCAGGGCTCGGACATCTGCATCAGGGCTCCTTGGGAAAGGAGCCAAATGGGATGTAGGAGCAAGGTGTCTCTTCCCCCACTCCTTTTGTGAAGGTTCTCCTGCCTTTCCGTAGCCTGGAGCTCGTGCACAGCTTGCCTCTGGACATTTGCTTCGCACCTGGGACATAGCTGTGAAATGATGCTCACGCCTGGAGTTCTTTCACTAAAATGAATTGCCAAAGGTAATTTTTTTTTCCATCCATCATGAGATAACCAAAGGAAAAGGCACTAACCTGGCCATGGACCTTTATGTTGAGTTAGGGTAAGGGCCATACCAATGGCATTTGCACATGTCTACCTTGGCTGGGTTTCTTAATTAATTAACAGTGCAGTGATGTTCTGAGGTTGGCTGGATTTCTTTCCCTTTCCTGCACTTCCTCTGGCATGAAAGCTTTTTCCTTCACGTTTCTTAGGGTGAGATGTTGTATTTCCTTCAAATCTCGAGCCTGTAGCAGGGTCCAGGCTGATGTATTTAGCTGGATTTTGAGCCTCTGCCTTTCCTCCCTGGGATATGAGTGACACATGGTACTGGCCCTCTTGAAACAAATTAATGTAACAATATGATTTCAATCGTTCAATGATTTAAGTAAATAAGTTAAAAACAATGAGCATACGTTGTACGTACTTAGTTCCCATCTAAATTAGACCGTGCCCTAGTTAGGATAAATTGGCTTTTCTCTTTATTTACAGGAATTAGACCGAGTGAGGTTTTGTTCTCCCTAGCAAAACCTGGGTGCTCCCAGGCTCC
>NW_009628398.1:49555-78878 GCF_000690535.1 Cariama cristata | reverse complement strand
GGCTGTTTCAGTCCGGTCCGACTGACCCTGCTCAAGCCGATGGAATAGGGGGGAATAGCAATAAGGAGGGTCCTTCTGACCCGACCTGACGAGAGGCTGAGGATTAACCCCTTCAGCCCTGGCAGAGGGGTCTTGCTGCCTCTTTTGCTGGGCAGGGAGATCTGCAGTGCTGTGGGGAAACACGGATTTGGTGACAGATCCAGAGGCAGTGTTAGTAATTGCTAAAGAGAATACACTAGTTCGTGCTGCGAAAGTGTATCGAGTTTTCCAAAAGGCACGTCTTAAATTTTAATATTATTAATATTAATTTTTATCTAAGATGATTCTGTGGGTCTGCTTGGTTATGCAGGTGATGTGAGGAACACTGTCTGCTTCTGAACAAGGTGATGAACCAGTTTTCTCCCTGCTGCCTTGCTTGCTAACATACAAGGTGTGATGAATTACGCTTGTCCTCATCTCCTGAGGGAGGGAAACCCGCTCATTTGCTTTACTATGTCCCTGCTTTCATCCTTTTTCTCATTTTGCCATTTACTCTTGCCAAAAGGAGAAGATGAGACTGCAGTTGGAAGCGATGTGGGTCACCGTGACTGTGTTTGCAGCATATTGGGTAGTTAATGGCTAAGAATTAATTCGAATTACCTCCTTTCCAGCCACCTGCTGACTTGAATCTCATTTCTCCTTACCTTTTGCATTTCTTCTTTTATTTTCTTTAAGTCCTTTTATTTTCTTTTTTTCCCTTCCCTTGACCTTCAGAAAGGTGCTTCCTAAATGAATATTTAAACAGGCCCATTGTGAATATGTGAGTGAACTTAGACATCGTCCAGAGAAAGCAGCTGGGTTAAACTGGTACCCAGAGCTACACTTGGGGAGCTTTTCTCCTCCAAAGGCCCCTGTTAGGGTTCTTCTCTGTTGTTGTTGCTGCTGATCACATAGGAGCGTTAACTCCCTCATAACAGGCATTAACATCATTGCCTACCTTTATGGTTAGTTTTATACAACAGTAGTTCCCTAAAGCCTTTGACCCCCTATTAGGGCACGCACACCATAAATTTTAATCCTGCCAAAATTGAGGTCCTGTGTTAAAATTAGCCAAGAACATGTTGAACAAAGCCACCCCAAAGAAATGCGACACTTGCAGTTGGCTCACATTTTCAGTAACATACTTGAACTGCCAGACATTAGCATACTTGTAAAATTTGAGGTTAACAGTGTTTGTAAAAATTTGCATTGCTTTGCATCAGTTGCTGAGCTGGAGCACACAAACATTATTTTAAATAAACAATTTCATACGCCACTAGGAATTTTATGAAAATTTTTAGCAACTCCTGTTTACACATGTAAATTGTGGTTCTTTCTCATGCACACATGAAATATGACCTGGGCGTTGAATGCTTTTATTGCACATCTTCAAGCTCTTAAATGTGTGTGAAGGGTAGATGTTTTCAGAAAAGATACGTATCATTTTTAAACAATACAAATCAAGATTTCATTGTGAAATATTGCTATTTCTCAGTTTTCACCATCAAAGTGCACAGTCTAAAAATAAAATTGCTGGCAAGTACTTAACTACAATAGCATAAGGACATGTGTCCAGAATAAATAAATAAACCAGCCTTTAGCTAAAGCATTGGAGTAAAATGAACCTGTAATTCATCTGGGAAGCCACATACTTGGAAGGTGGTATGCTATGGCTGGGTTGTCCAATTTATCAAGACAAAACATTTTGCTGAATGTTGCTTGGAAGTGCTCTGGAAACCCTTATGATACCGCATTTTCCACTGCGGAGAGGCCATTAAAACTAAATTACTTGGAAAAACAGTAGCCACTAAATTATGGATGTATTAGAACCTAAACGTGTGGTAGTAAAGAATTCTAACTTTGTAAACAAATTAATAATTTTTAAAACAAAAATGAAAATTAACTATAAGATACTTTATATACTAGGATGTCTCAGAGTAACCATGACAACAGTCTGGGCATCATGTTCATTTGCTGTATCTAAGCATGTACATTTTTTTCTTAACTGAGAAAGGGGGTATGAGGGACTACTGTACAAGCACTAGGAAAAATAACCATGCTCTTGTTAACTTACAAGTGAGACTAGAGATATTTCACTGTAGGTATTTTCCTGTGTTTATCAACCAAGTTTTTGTTGTTTTTTTTTTTTTTTCCTGTCAGTGTCAGAACTATTTCTTACTCATAGTGTCGTATGGCACTGACAAATTGCAAAATGTGTATTTTCCTGGTATCATTAAATGTTATATAACATATTTTTAGAACTTGAATTTTTCCTTCAATTCCACAAATGTTATGACCAACAAATTAAATCGAAGCTACATATGTATAAGTGTTGGGTTTTTAAGACAAAAAAAAATGGATATGGGTTATGTTCTTTTCTGTTTATAATTACAAAGGGAAATTTGAAGTGTCGGGTCGTACTTTCAATGAAAAGGTGACGTGGTGGCCCAAAGGAACCAAATGAAACATCCCAGCCAGTTACACAGTCTGTTGAGATGAGATACAGGACCTGCAGCAGACTTAACGCCTTCTGCCTGGCAGCATAGGGCCATAAAGCATAAGAATCAGTAAATTCAATCACATAAAATGATTGTTTTGTGGCCCTACAGCATGAGAAGCCTTTTGCCATTTTGGCATACTCTGCATAATAAATCTCCCACTCTGGTTGGCAAATTATCAAAAACAATGTCCTACAAGTTGAAAAATTCACCAGATTCTTCCTTTACTATGATGTGAAGTTTTTCCATTACTAATGAATTAAGTATTAAAATCAAAACAACTCTGAGTTCACTGTCCAATGTGGAGTAGACATTTCTCTGCAAGCGAGCAGTAAGAATACATTATTTTTTTGTTTTTCTTTCTATTTTCCCTTTTCTTTGTCCAAATGAGGGGGGAAAAGGGGAAAAAAAGACAAAAAAAAAGGGAGAACACACAATAGCCAGTGCAGTAACAGAGGCTGTGTGATGGTGATAATCTTTTATTTTGCTTATTTTAAGGAACTACCATCACATAGATAGAGAAAACTTCTAGTTAGAGCACATTCTAAAGATACATACATAATGGTCACATACCAAAAGTGGTGAGTTTCATACCTCTAACTTCATGCTTCAACATTTACTTTTCAAAGCAGTATCTCTGCTTAGAATGCTATAACTGCAAATAGAATTTGTTTCCATATTTTAAGCAAAAGCTTAAAGATATAGTTATCACTGGTTAAATGTTGATTTTTTTTATTTTATTTTTTAATTCTGTAGATTAGTATGTATTAGTTTACTTTTACATTTTCTCAGGTCTTGCATAAATACTTCTATTTTATATGTATGTATTTATTAAACACACTTCCTGTGATGTTTCCTAAAGTTCAAAGTTGGATAAGTTTTTCTGTGGGCTCCCTAACCGTAGCTTTATAAATAATGGCTTGTAGTGACTAGATTTGGGGGATATTTTTTTGGCTGGTAGTCAAAACATCATCCTGAAGCTACTTGCAAGTATGCTCCCAGTTTGATGAGCTGTTTTCATCAAACAGGGTGGTGAGGTTTAGATTCAGAAAGTCACCAAGGACGAATGGTTGTGGTCTCTGGTTAGTCCTTGTGTTTTCCTAGAGTGAACTTTAAGATAAAAGTTTATAAAGGATTTTGGGGGAGATTCTCCATCTCTTCTGTGCACCTTTACATTTTATATGTATGATTATCCTTCATGGGAACTGTCACGTCCTGCTTCCTGAGTAGACATGTTAATCTGTTCATCAGTAACTGTTTAAGTATTTTGTGTAATATGGAGCTGCTTCAGATGATTTTTAGCAGGACCTGTTGTGATAGGACAAGAGGTGATGGTTTTAAACTAAAAGAGTGTAGATTTAGGCTAGATATAAGGAAGAACTATTTTATGATGAGAGTGGTGAGGCAGTGGCACAGGTTGCCCAGAGAGGTGGTAGATGCCCTATCCCTGGAAACATTCAAGGTCAGGTTGGACGGGGCTCTGAGCAACCAGATCGAGTTCAAGATGTCCCTGTTCATTGCAGGGGGGTTGGACTGGGTGGCCTTTAAAGGTCCCTTCCAACCCAAACTATTCTATGATTTTATGAGTCTATGATTCTATGAAGCTGTTGCCTCTGCTGACTGCTGGGGCATTCACTCTGAGTTTGCGAAGCTCAAGTTTGACATCCAGTATCCTCCCCAAGAGGTCTTGCTACAGAGCTATTGCACAGGCGGGAAACTATGATCATTTTATCCTCATTTAAAAATTCTAGTCCTTTGTTGTCCCAGGTATTTTTACTTTCCATGTCCCCACAAACAGAAAGTGTTGGGGTGTTTTTCTTGTTCAACTCGGAAATAACCGTCTGTCTTTGAGCAAAGAACCAAAAAGATTTTTTCCAGTTGACCCCACAAGAGATGGTCAGCAACTGAAATCAGAGAGTGAAACTGAAGCTGTGTACAAAATATGCCTTCCCAGCTCCAGCTTATCATTTCAAATTGTAAAATATCTGCCTGAATACTGCTTTTGCACCCTTTGTTCTGGGCCACTCTCATAATGAGCATCCTAGCTTTGTGGCCTGACCGCTTGAGACCTAATTTCAATGAAGTGCACAAACCCAGAACAAAATATACATGCCTTTTTAATGTTTGCAATGACAAAAGCACTTTGTCTGCTCTGCTTCTGGAAAGTATCCTGAAAAATGGGAATTAGTAAATGGATCAAATCCTTGCGAGATGTCCAATTTTGTCCAAACAAATTGCCATTAATAATCATCAATGTCATACTAATGTCGTACTGGCTCTAATTAGGTCCTGCTGCGCTATGTGATATGTGCCTGTAATAATAGAAAATATGATAGTATTTCGCTTCCTTCCATTTCCCAGCAACGCGGACAGCTATGTTTATTTGAAATCAGTCTTACCGAACATGAGGTCTTTGATAAATACGACAGTTTCTTTGTGCGTACGCAGCAGACTCATGTAACCAGCGTGTTATCATCAGCGTGAGATTTGAGGTAAATCTGACTCTCACAGTTAAATAATTTTGCGATGCTTACGAGCAGTCTTGCTCTGAAGTGTAGCCCAGCAGGCTGGGGATGTGTTGCCCTTCCCGCAGGTGCTGGCGGGGTTACCGCTGCCAGCCTTTGGCTGCTGCTGGATTATTTGCCTTTTGATATCTCTGCTCAGGGTGGCCTTCTGCCTCCAAGCAGCATTAAAAAAATCAGCATAACCCCCAAATCCTTACTTCGTGGTATAATGTGTTGTGAGAGGGTTTGTCTTGTATCCCCGTGATATTCCTGGTTAAGTCTTATTAGGCAGATTATCTAAATATAATTGTTATAATTGTATTAGAACAGACTTATTACAGACTTATAAAACATGTCGAGAATTGAGCAAGCAGCACAGTTCCCCTTAGCTGGATTTTTATCGCTCTGATAAGGTCTATATGTCCTTCTAGGTTACATACTTAGGGAGGGTGATAATTACTGCCATATCTGTCAGCAGTGTTGCGGTGCTTTGATAAAAGGCTATTCTGCTCACAATCAAATGACTAAGAAGTTATTTTTGGCTTTGTTTATGGAAAAAAGACATTTTTTGAGATTATAGTTGGAGTCTGTGGAGCAAAAAAGACGAATAGTTTCTTGGCATCGTAACTTAGAGAGAAGCAGACAGGAGGACCTCTGAGATCTTCAGTCAGCATGGAGAGCTGGTGCTCTGGTTTGGATGCAAGCGACCGTAAGCACATTCTCCTCATGCTTGTGCACAGCTAAAAATTAACTCCTTTTACACACTGTTCTGCATGAGGATGAAGCATCGTGTTGGAAACAGAGTACTTCAACCATCATTATTGTTTCACAGCGTTGTGGAATCATTCTTCCTTTATTCATTTCCAACTGAATTGACGCAACACATTGTGTTAGGAATGAGGATTTCCCATTCTGGACAGAAAATTTAGTGGGATATTATTAACGGTTGTGATAATTTAAATTTAAAAAATGGTAGTCTGTGTGTTGCAGAAGTGAGGTGGTTTTAAGCAAAAATGGTCTTAGAAACACAAAATTAGATGAGAGAAGATACAATGCCAGACATAAAGCTGGACTTGGTGGGATACAAGAGGAATATAGTTTGCCCAAATGCTGTTTCAGGAATAGATGATGGAGTCAGACTCATCCATACAAACGGGGCTGAGGCTTATCCTTGGTGTCTAGTAGCCTCTTAACGTAATACCACTACATTAATGGAAGTACGCACTAACAGAGAGATAATCTATGTCAGGAGACAGTCTTCAGCTAGTTCCAGTTTGCAGTAAACCTAAAATTATTGTGAAATTAGAACTTTTTTAGCATTTAAACAAACTTCAGAGCATAGAAAGTACTTACTTTTTCATGGCAATTAGAGCTCAATTTATTGTCTAGTTAGTAAATGTTTCTCTGTACATAGTACAGCTCCCTTATGCATAGACTGATTGAATGTCATGCTTATTTTCATAAACTTTTTTGCTATCACCCTGGTTCCATGAGGGATCACTCTTTTTTCAGTGGTTGATCCTGAATGTGTTATTTGGCTTTGACTGACGTACAAGACTATCGGAAACCAGGGAGGTCTTCTTCCAGGAAACAGCTCTGTTGCTGGGGCCAGAAGAAGATGCTGAAATGCGGTGAGGCCGATTCAGAATGACCAGGTCTTGCGTGGCTCAGGACTGAGTACAGAAGCTGCTGTCCCACACAATGCGTGGCTCCTGTGACCCAATTTGCCCACTTTTGTTTTAGGGCTGTTCTAGGCATGTTGTTATTCCTGACACCTGAGACTGGAGAGAAACTATAGTACGCTTTCTTTCTCGTTGGAAAGGCAGTACTATACTGATCGGTACAATGCTGGAAAGCTGGGAAGCTACAGGATGCACACCACACACCCATCTTTTTCAGGAGGTGGATATAATGTGTGTATGTGTATATGTGTTGTGGTATATAACCATTTGAATTGGTTTTGTCTTCTTTATTCAAGTAAGGTGTGTTTTTTTTCTATTATGTTTTTCTTCCTGTTTAAAATTGGGACATATCAGTCAATATTTACTATGATAAACTATTTATATATTAGTTCAAAAATTTTTCAGTGCTACAAATTTTAGAACCAGCATGTTTGACATACCACCAAATGTGAAATTTTCTGGCTTCTGTAGTAGTCTGTAGTCTGTTCTGCGGATAAAGAAATATCAACTTGTTCAGCTCAATAGGTAAAGAGATTAATTTGGAATTGAAATGCAGTTGCATTCTCTCCAATTTTATATATAAAAACTAAGTCTCTTTTAATCTTAAATTCCTTAAAGATGTGATCATCAGGAGTTTCAGCTTATTTAGCTGAAAATATGACTTCCTTTTGATTTGTAGATCATTTTCCTAAACTGTGTTTTAATAATCTTGGGGAGGGAGGAGACTATGTTTGTGTGTATGAATCCAGAAGTCTGATAAACGTACGTAGCTGGGTTCAGAACATTATTTTCTACATTTTATGGTTCTGATTTCCATCTGAATGCAGTTTGACACCAAATACTAAAATATTGTTTCACTGTTTCATAAATTAAAATGCAAAACATCAGCAAATGAATACATTTTCTGATACAGAGCTGTGTAAATATGTTTTCATTTATATATAGTTTCTGCATCTGTGTGAAAATAAGTATAATCTATGTAGCCTCCTGGTTAGCAACCAGTAGTGCCAAAAAGTTGTGGTTAATTGGAAACCAACAGGTTTTAGTAGGGAACAATCAAGAAAATAGATCTTTCATTAGGAAACAAAATGAAAGAGCAGATACTCAAGAAAACAATAAATTTAAATAAATATTTCCTATTAATTCAAAATCATGCTCTTTTCAGTTATTAAATCAGTTCTTTGAATTAATCCACGCATGTTGTATTACCTATAACACTTTCATTGTAACATGTAAAACATTCAGATTAAAAATAAGAGCATTTGATGGGGTATTGAAACTCTTCTATAATTGGCTTTCCTGAAAAGTAATTGTTCCAAAAGCATCAGAAACAAAATTCATTTTGCTTTTGGGTAAGCTCAGCTCTTTCCAGCTTTTTTCATTGATTCTGAGCATTAGACTCTTTTGAAAGGGAAATCCCAACAAGAAGACAAAAGTGCTTTCTGCATCTCCTGTGCAATTTGGCTCAGACCTCTGGAGAGAAAGAGAACAGATTATTTCCCCTTTTTTACACAGATTGGTTTGTGCCCATGGGTATGAGTTAGTATCATGAGAAGGGGAGACCACATTGAGTCAAGTCTAGGCTATTTTCCAATAAACTTTTACTTTCTTAGGAGGTCAGCGTTCAAGGAGTAACACTGATAGATGTATTGTTAAGTTTAAAGGAACAACAAGAAGGAAGCTGTTCAGTAGGCTAAACCAAACTTTTAAAAAAGCAGGCCAAAGCAGCAAATGTTTGCATACAAAAGAAACGTCTGCCCAGTGGGAACTGAATATGCCTTGGTAAGATCAGAATAAGCAGTCTACACTGTTCATCCAGCAGTTCACACGGGCAAAAGTTTTCCTCAGGATTAGCTGTTCATGTTAAAGCGGGTCCATAACTTGTATATGTAAATGTGTCTTTGTGTATCTCTGGCGCGGTTTCGATGGTCACCTGTACTCAGTCTGGTTCCCTTCCTAGACATGAACAGACTGAATTGATTTCCATTCACCCAGGTTTTAATAATTCTGCACCAGTGCAGAGATGTAAGGTGAAGATGTTGGCCCTCACACCAGTGCTTTTATAGTGCTTTGACACCTGTAGCAGATGCTCTGTCCTGGCTACCCCAGGATTTTCTTAAGGATTGTGAGATACAGTTTTATATGGTATGTAATATTAGTGTTAGTTTGTAATATAATGTTAGTTTGGAGTCTTGCCAGGAATTTGTAATCAAATTTACAGAAATATATTTATCTATTGCATGGATTTGCCCATCACATACGCGTGTGATTTGTCTATTGCATTGATGTGATTTACCAATTGGAACAAGATAAATGAGCATTCACCAGAAGTCAGTTGGGAGGTCAATCAGAAGCACAAATGTGCTTCTAATTAGGAAAAAAACTTAGGATGGTATTCTAGAAGCAGATTCTTCTCAACTGACAATAGTAAATTATAATATTAAGTAAAAAACCCAATGCTCATTCTTTTCATGACACAGCATTGTGGAATCAGCCTAGGGTTTTATCTACCCTGATTTCCAATCTCCCAGTACAGGCCAGTAATGGATTCTTAGAGAAAGAGTGAAGGAGCTGAGGTCCTCCTTGGTGCCTCCCCCAGTAACCACCTCAGTTTCTGATAAGGAAGGGTTCAGGGCTTTCTGAAGTGAAAGCTGAATCCTTTCTGTTGTGCTCAGTAGACCCAAAGCATATTCCACTGCATAGTTTCACTCTATGTCCCTGATTTTTGAGCTATGAGAAATAGTAAATGTTTTCTTTTCACTTCATGATTGTGTAGACATCCTCACTTTAATTGGGTTTTTCCCCCACCCTAAAGACCTATAGTCTGTTATCATAGAAACTCCACTGTATCATCTTTCCTTGGTTCTTTTTCTACACAAAAAGAAGAAATGTGAATCCCCATATCTGAATTTTTAAAAGTGGGCTTTGATTAGGTTTCACCAAGGAAAAGTGCACTAGGCTACCAGAGCGAGTATTTGTTGCTGATCAGAAGTGGGTAGAAATATAGCTTACTAATTTTATCCTAATGTGCTTGAGAGGGAAGAAATCCAAGCAGTGAAAATAAAAGCATCACATGTCCTCCATTATTTGCTTATGGAAGCAATAATACACAGTAGATGGTATTGCAAACATGAACTGATCCTTTTTCCGTTGAAATCAACGTCAGTTGATTAACTTCAGTAGAAGCAAGTTATGCCTAAATGGTAAATATTGCGTGTGCATTCTTCCAACACTTGTGAAACAAATAACTGCTTGTCCTCATTCTATTTTTATAAATGCAAATTAAAATAAAAAATAGCAGTTGATGTTTTTGCTGAGCAATGTTGACCTACGCATGCTTGGTCAGTAATTGCAGTACTGCTCACTGACTAAAGCTATTTCCTTGAGAGAAAGCAATTTTTATATTATGTTATATTTTTCCGTGTACTTTCAATAAGAAATGAATGTAAATGGTACTTCTGGAGTTGCCTTGTTTTGAAATTCCCACGTTCCATATGTAAAGAGGCAGGAATGTATTCATGTGATCCTTGTAAGCCAGTTAAAACAATAATGTCCATTTGGGCTTTCAGCTTACATTTGAAGGGAATTTCAGAAGAGGTAACAGGCTTTCTGTTTCCTGGGGTGAACCCATGCTTACTCTGGCTTTGGAGTGGGCATTACGTCCCCTGGCATTGAAGACCATGCTGGGCTGTAGATGTCTCGGTGGGAGGCAGTCATCCTACGTGCCCTCGGTAGCCCAGGGAGAGAAACAGGCATTAAGGTGCAGTTCGTCTGGCCTGCTCTAGACCTCTAGTTTCTAACAAGATGAACCGCCTTCCGAAAGTATCGGCTTTTCTGCTGATTTTAAGGGTCAGGTGATAGGTCAGCAGTATCTCTCTTTTGCCAGATAAATCTCATGCTGTATGCTGCCGTCACGTAGAGTTGTTTCTACCACTACGGTGCTATCGGCTCATTCTCCCTTGGCAACATTTTCAAGGCCACCAGGTGCATAACAGATGACAAAACTTAATTATACCAAACCCACTGTCATCAAAGGAGATTTTTCTTTTTCCTGATCCTGGGAGATTTTGCTTCAGATGATCCAAACCAAGCAAAGGTTTTATTCCCAGCCTTGGCAGAAGATAGTCAAAGTCGGTTCTGCTTTCATGTCTTTATGGAGATGCACATGTTGTGTCTGCAGAAAGCACCACTGCTCTGCAAGTTCGCAGGCTGAATCTCAGATAACTCCTATATCAATTGTTTTACCATTTTTGTTTGCCGTAGGACCCATTTTTAGTTCAATGTTTATGTTGCCTGGTCACAGGACTGCTTTGTCTAAACTCAGTAAGTGTAGCACACATAGGTCTCGGCCAAGGAGAACTGTGAGATACAACATGTTGATATGTATGTGTACCAATGTGTCTCAAACACACTAGATTTAAAACCTGTGTTGTTGTTTCTAGCTTTTGTAATTAGACTGTGTTGTTTCTCCTTGCTTAAATTAGGTCAGTATGTATCTCATACATCCTTGAGGCTTCTTCCAAGTGGATGTGCTTCTTGAAATGCAATACTGTTGCATCCGTTTTTTAATGTAGTACCAGCATGTCACTTTTTAGGGGGTTTTCCCCCAGTCATGTGACGTAATCATTTTTTTAAAAAATGTAATCTCTCTGACATTTGAACTCTGCAAATGAAAGCAGGCCCTTTACTGGACATTTTTTCAGGCTTAAGAGCTGCCTTCTTGCATTTGCTTTGCAGTTGACCCTTTTGTCCTATTTTGAGTTACCAGATGAAAACAAGGTCTCCCTTCAAAGGTTGGTTGCCAGGGGTAACTGGCACTGACGCCAAAAGATGAATACTCTACCTACTTAGGATAATGCCTACTTTGTGAGCTAAATAAAGAGCTAAATTGCAGAGAAGGAAGTTGGATAAACGTGAAATATCAAGGGGGAAAAACCAAGATTGTTAGGGATGCAGAATTCAGAAAGTGTTATTGCCTTTTGCTCCAGTAACGGTCTGGTACACAGATTCTGTACGGTGCTCCGCAGCCAGGCGCTTGGCTCGCTTGGTCCCGCTGATCCGTTGAATGGTGTCCGTACTTTTACCTCTGCCTAGGTAATGTATAGAGCTGTGGAAGTGAGAGGCAGGGAGGTGGAATATTTCGCATGAAGTAATTCCTTTGAATTCTACAGAGGAATGATAGTTACTGAGATTGCAAGAACTTTAATATTTTGAGCTTGAGGTTGAGAGCCTCAGCTGCTGCTGGGGGAGTTACTGTTGGAATTCAGAATTTCTCAGTAAAATTCATGCACAGTTCATGTAAATGAAGGAGAAAAACCTCTCTGTATCTAATATTGTATAATGAAAGGAATTGATTATTTTGGTTTTTGATTCAAATGTGGAAGCAGTCTTAGTCCCTGTCCCCCAAAAAAGCTGCTGATGCTTTGGGGGATTATGGCAGAAGAAAGCTTGCAAAATAGTTCAGTGATAATACTGAACAGTATCATCAGAACTTGATGTCTACTGATGTTTTCATATTTGAGCACAAGAAGATGAAAACACATCACCCATAACGTTGAACATCAAAAGATGTAAGCTCTTGTTTTTTTACAGTTAACACACTGAATAATTTCTCAGTAACCAGGAGTTGCACCATATGCAGATGTGATGTGATTTTCAGAAACTGTGTTTCACATGATTTTGCTCTAAGAAATACAGCAGAAGTTGGGGTATGGACCTCTGTAAGTGAGTCGGTGGGCTGAGCAGTCAAGGCTGTTCCTTATAATCTGTTTTCCACTGTGGCTGTTCGGAGTTTTCAGGCAGATCCAGTAGCTTGTTCATCAGATTTATTCTGAAGATATAAACCAGTTCTTCTTCTTCCAGCCAATGCACTGCTAATTTTACCGAAGAAAACAAATACAGTTGTTTGACTAACCGGAGACCACAAACACTAAGATGGCTCAGACTATATTTATTCTGGAGCTTACATTTATGTTGGAGACCTCTTCGTTGCTCTCTGCAAAGGCTGTCAACACCCGTCACGGTTCTGTGAGGAGAAAGATTTCTCCAGGTTGGCAGCAAGATAGCAAACAAGCTGCTGCTTTCACTTTCCATGAGCTTTTATCGTTATAAACCCTTTCCACTCCGGAGGCAATAGTCACCCCGTACACCATAAAAGCGTGACCTAAAGATGACTGTCAGTGATACTTCAGTGAAATGCTATGCGCTGAGTCCCCCCACCTAAAGTCAAAACAGGGAGCAGGAAGAAGTCTTTTCATTTCAAATGTGGTTTTAGTGTTTTCTTATAGGCCCTGTAGCGTCCTGCTGTGTTTTGAGTACTTATTTGGGTTGTGGGGTAAGGGTCGAGACTTCAGCGTGTTCATTGCGTTGGTGGTGTCACATAACACATGATCTAGGGAGCTTGAGTACCATTTTTAGTAACTGTAATTACATGAAACTCATTTTCTGTATCTCAGATAAGAAAAATAGCTTTGCATAACTAAAGAAGATACTAAGAATTAACTTAAGCCGTACTCAAGCACTCTCAACTATCCTGAGCTCCGGTGGATTTCCGTGGTTACTCTGAAGTCACCAGCAGTGCTTTTCATGGACACCGGAATGGCCAAATGAACATCCCGTTTTCCTCTGTGAACTTCGGTGGCAGTCTGTGCTCATCAGGACAGAGGTAAAATTCTCCAGCTACAGAACCATCTGATAGATTGGAAATGTCTACCTTTAAAAAAAGCGAGACACGCCATTCTTTGCCATGTACCACACAGAATAGTAGAAGAGTCTCTTGGCTTGTTTCCTGTGCAAACCATCCTCAGAATCGGATCCCCCGCTGTGGAAGTTACTGCCAGAAGAGACCAGGCAAAGCCTGTGATTGACTGTTTCTCATTTCTAACTGCGATGTGATTTTGCACAGCAGGCTTCCCAGGGAAGTTCCAGGATTGATAGCTAAATATGTGTACTTATGCTTAAAAAATACACTAGCCACATGTAAGTAAGAATTCATGATTCACTCAGGACTTTACAACTTGTTCATCCAAGTAATGATACTATTTGGGATGCTGAAACAAAATTTAGAAGATGAGAGAGTGGTAACCGTAGCAAGTCTATTTTCTGGACTTTTCATAGATTGAGGTGAAATGGTAGCAATCATCCAGAATCCTCCAGTTTTTGCAGTGCAGACAAAGCTTTAGTCACGGTAGTTTAAACCCTTCTTAAACTTATACTTGTGCACACTGAAAAGTTGACTTAGTTTGTACCTTAATTAAAAACAACTGTAAATATAGAATGCTTTCAATATAAAAGAGTCTCCTCCAGTTTCACATGTCAAAATGTTCAACGTTTTTCTGATGTTTTAATTTTGATCTTATCTTTGTAAAATAATGATCTAAGGAAAATTCCTCTAGTTGTAAAGTTATATCGAATGTCTGTGGATCTCATGGAGGGACCTTGATTTCTTACAGTTGTCACCAGGCTTATAATGAACTGAAATATTAGATAATTACTGAAGTTGAATATGCTGTCAATGTCTAGTGAAAACAAATGCCAAATGGCATGTTACCTTCTTGATATAATGTGCCTATGTAGTCTTTCTTAATCACTGTTTATTTTAAAAAAAATAGTTATTTGTAATTTTAATTTTGCATTCTTTTAACTTCTTTTTTTTTTTTTACTTCAATGAACACTATCTTTCATCATCTTAACCATACAGCTCCATAAATTCTGCTTAACAGCTTTTCGAAAAGGAACCCCTCCTAAAATAGTAAATACAAAAAACCCTATGTACATGAAACATGAATTGTGGGACTATTTTACTTCTATTTTTTACACTCTTTTGCTACAGATGTTAAGGTCCTAAAGTAACAATTAAGATTATCTAATCCTCTTGTACAATTAGCAATGGCTATTCATGATGAATACTTGAATGAAGGCAGACACCTTGAACTAGCGGACACCTTGCACAAGGACGTTCCAAAATCCAGCTGTTTTTATGGTTAGAAACAGATGTGTAGCTTGAAGCTGGAATTTCTTCGTTGCTAGTTTATATGCTTTTGCTTTTGTGCCAACCATGTTGCATTGTCTCTTGTCTCTCCTCCCTCACTGCCGTAATGTATTCATACATATGGATCATACTCACTTTGGCTTGTTTTTGCTGTGCCAAAACAAACGTTCGCTCTTACCATCCTCATAGAAGAGGTTGTCAGAGTTTTTTTGATAAAGATTGACTAGATTTCTCCGTTGTATTCCAGATAAGCCTCTCACCTACACCTCTTGCAGTTTACTTCTCTGCTGTATGGGGGATACTACTCAGGCTGTTAACTTCTCCATCTATAAGGACATTCTGAAGGCCATGCTGGTCAGACCAAGGATACATTACCTAAGATTTCCAGTATGCACAGATATGGAAAGGTTATGTCCCATGCTCCAGTGAACTGCAGCTGTGCCTCAGCGGGGAGCTACATTGACATATACTCTAATTGTACTTCGAAGCTCTTTGTACTTTGGAATTCAAATCTCTTCCAGCATTGGATTCTTCCGCTTGATGTTGCTTGTTGTTGGCACTTACATCTCTAAAAGTGCTAGACATGGTATTTCTTTCAACAAGTGTCTCTTGTAGATTAGTGGTTAAGAGTTTGGGAGTTGAATAACACAAGTTTAGATTTATTACAGTATAAAAGTGCATGCTTCTGATTAGTTAAATATTCACGCAAGAATGTTGACCTCAAGGATTCACTCCAGTGAATGTTAGTGGTAAATTTTGTAGCATGATGCTGATTTATATTCAAGTAAGTCCGAAAGAATTTTGTATGCGTAAGTAAAGTTCAGTGTGGGTTTACACTGATATTAGTGACAACAGTGGGTGTTAAAGGACACACGTTAGGACATCCGAGTACTGGTAAAACAGGAGCGAAATAACTTAGACTATTGCTGTTAATGCAGCCTTTCAAATGAGATTATTTTCTGATCTGTTTTATGTGGTCAGTAAGGTGGGGATCACCTCACCAGTCAGAAGCTGGGTATCTGGACTTGGAGACATCTACCTTAGACTCCTCAAGACTCAGCAGCTAAAGGTTGTATCTTCACCTATAGTGAGGAAAAAAAGGCACCTTGAGAGGCAAAGATATCGTAACTCTTGTCTTTGATACTCATTTTAGGACAGGATAAAGTGCTCTTTCCAGGCACCCAACTCTTTAAATTAGGTATGAGACAAGCCAATTTGACTACCCTTTTTGCCAGTATATGTGTGTGTCTGTAGCAGGAGATGGAGAGCGGACTTTGGCTGATGAAAGACCAAGAAGAAAAGCAATATTGTTTTTAAAGACTGGTGAAGCCTTCTTGAAGTAAAAAACCTGTTGTAATTTTTATAAAACACAATTCCACATGTGGTGATGGCAGCTTCCTTTAAGGAACTGTGAAGGTTTTTTATACTGGAGTATATCTGAGTATAATAACTTAATTCCTGTTACCTGTCCTCTGAGATGCAAAAATAATCAGTGATTCATACTTATTTATGCAGACATCTTAGACATTTGAAAATAGTGCAGAGCAGCCGCATCAACTTTTCCTTCTTCTGTAATTTATACATGCTTTCTATTGGATGTTATTTGAAGATTTTTTATATATAATGAAGATTAACTTTTTGAACCTAAATATTTAAAAGACTCAGGACAAGTAACATGTATGAATCTCTTTTTCTGTTTATTGATAGTTATGTTTTGCTACCGACAGTCAAGAGGGAGGAAACACTTCTAGAAATGAGTGATGGATTTTAGTGAGCTTGTCTGTATTGCTTGGAGTCTTTGTATCCAAAGACTAGTGTGACATAATTTCCATAGAAGTAAAAGTTCAGTTAAATTGTTTGATAGATAAATGGCATCATCTACAGAAAGTCATGTTATGGTATATGTAAATGTATTTGAAAATTACTATACACACAGTTAACTATGTATTAACATAGGAAGAGATTCACTGGAATTACGTTTTATTACCTGTATTTCTATTTCCTCATCATTTTGTGAGTTATTAGAATTTCACATTTGTCTTTTAGAAAATTGTATTTTGCAAAATTCAGAAATGCTAAACATAGCATTAAGAAGCCTTATTTAGATGGAAAACTGGTGGTACTCTCATTACAGTTCCATTATGGTAATTCTGTGTGTGCTAACAGTCTTATTTAAGAATCGGTAACCTTTCCCAGTTTGTCCTGTACGTGCAGCAGAGCAAAGATACAATAGAAAGGCTTGTCTGTATGTGCTTGTGCTGGTAATGGAGAGAAATTTCTGAATATGATCTCTTTGGTTTTAGTTTTGATTTGGTTTTAGTATAGCATGGTGGCAAGAGCATTTCAGATGCATAGAAATAATACTGATCATAATTTTTTTTTTCCAATTACCCATCAGTTTCTGGAAAACAATTGAGAACACAAATCTGTTACACTTTCTCTGTGGCAGCTATGGTTCAGTGTGCCAAAAGTGGAACCATGAAAGTATTTCCTTGATTCTGTATTCTTTGGCAAGAGCATAGTGAATAATAAAATACAATCTCTTTAGAAAAACACGTGCTATCTTTTCACCCTAATTTTATATGATTGTAATGAGAAGATTACTTGGTGCTTTTTATTATCATATCAAGTTGCTAACTGTTGAAATACAAGGCTGTTGCTATATATTACTGCTAGGAAGTAGACCTTGTATGTGTGTGGCCTCATGTCTGACATTGCAACTTGCCATCCTCTGTCATATCCACCACCTATAATTAGCTAGTTGGTACTATAATGTTTTCTTAATTTCTTTAATGTATTAATTAAAATTTATTAAAATGTTTGTAAAGGAATATGTCTGTTTTGCTTTCTAATGAGAAAATGTGTCGGTCTTATTTCTATAAATATTTGTAAATAGATATTTCTTTATGGAGTGTAGTATAATATATATACGCATATAAGCAGTATTTCTTTTGCCTAGGTAATTTCTTTCTGTCTGACATAAGCTGAAAATAACTCTCAGATTATCCACTGTGACCCCAAAATAAAGACTCTAATGAAGTCTGCATAGTGTTGGAAGGGAGAGGGGGGAGTACTTGTAACATGTCAGAAGAAGTGGAAAGCCATTATTCCCTTTATGTGATGTTCCTTTTCCTGTATTCTATTTGCTGTAGACCTTTTGAGTTATTGCAGTGACAAAAGGGGCCTTCAGTTGCTTCTTCTCCAGGTCCTCTATTACTGCATTCATGGATCATTGTGTTTGTTATCAGAAGGCTTCGATGTTTGAGCCAGTAATTAAAAACATGCCTCCATTTAATCCCCCAAATAATTTTAATAGGTTTAATTTAGTCTTTAAAGTTGCCAGTGCCCTTTCTGAATTTGTAGTTCTCTTCCAACATTGTTTCACAGAAGTGCGAATCCTGTAGAAAGTTCCAGTTTGGATAATTTAGGTGATGATGGTAACTAGCTTTGTCTAGTGTTGTGGTGGTCTGTAGGAGAAGGGAGGTGGTAGCACCTTCCTTGCTCATTTCTGTTTATTAATAGCACAAAGAGAGAATCCACACTGCAGTTGTGGTTGAAAGTGCGTTTGGTGGATCAGTTACTAAATCTACCAAATTTAGGAGTAAGAAGATCTCTGGGTTTCTTTTTCCTTCTTAGCTGATAGGGTTCATTCTTTTTCTAAATAAAATATGTTTAGAGTACTCCACACAACATCCTAAGTAGCATACTATTCAAAGATGTGTGTAAGAAGAGTTATTACTCCAGAATTATCTTTTAGAGTCCTATCTTTTACATGCTTATCTGCTCTTTCAAACCATGCCAATGAAACACTCTTTAAAGGACATGAGTCAGTGGGCATAAACTAAAGCACACTAAATTCAGACATAAGAACAGAAGAAAAAATATTTTTTACTGTGAGGGTGACCAAGCACTGGCACAGGTTGCCCAGAGAGGTTGTGGAGTTTCCATCTTTGGAGATACTCAAAAGCCGTCTGTATGTGGTCCTGAGCAGCCCGCTCCAGGTGACCCTGCCCTGAGCAGCAGATTGGACCAGATGATCTCCAGAGATGCCATCCAGCCTCAAACGGCCTGTGATTCTTAACGTTGGTGTGATTATACACATGACATCGTAAAATCTTCATCAATATGTTCCTTCTGTAAAGCAGAGCCCTGCTGGGTGATCAAGTAAGACTCGGGTCTCGCTACTGAGAACACTGGCAGATGAAATGGCACAGCAGCTAGGCTAGTTCAGTAGTTTTAGACATGATTCAATGCCCCAAAGCTTCCCATTGACTTCTGTGGGCCCGAAACTTGGAGATCCTCCATTTCTTTATACATCCAAGCAACTAAAATGATTTTTAGTGTTGATTTTAGCAACTTGCACGATAGGGATCTTTCAACATTTACGTTCTGGCAGGAAGTGTACTTTTTTCCTAAGGCTTATTCCAAGAGTTTTAATTCCTACTTCCCTGTTCAGGATCTTTTCCTGTTATGCTCATCTCTTAAAGACACAGTCTCCAGGACCAGAGGTTTGGCCCATCATGAAGGTGTTGATGGCCCCTGGAAATACTCATAATGGGAATTATGTGTTCTGAAAACTGGGTATTGAAAATACATTTGGGAAAATTGAAGTGTATGATAGACTTAACCATGACATCCAACTTGCTGTTTGTAGGTTGGGTGGAAAACTGTTTGTACAGGTAGTATATTTTGTCAGCTGAAAAGGTACCAGATGAGAAATGGAGAGGTTTAGAACAGATTGCACAACTACTGCCATTGAATGTGCATGCATCAGAAACTGAGATCACAGCTGGAAAGGTTGGTCAATAAACTAGATCAAAATATACAACAGAGTGGTGGGACAACCTGCCGGGCGCAGGCCCCCGGGCCAGGGAGCGGGGCTGGCACGGTGGAGCCGTGGAGGTGGCTTTGGTGCCGCCAGACACTGTTGTGTCTCAGCCTCAAACCCTGAGTGTAAGCTGCCATCTCCCGCTGGGTCTGAGCACCCAGTTTTAGCTTATCCTGCTGAGACCCAGCCAGCTCTCCGTGGCACACTCCAGCCATGGTAGTAACGTGGTGGGCAACGCAAGTTATACTCTGCTGGTTTTGAGTAAAATCGGAAGATGCTTACCTAAAAGCCACTGGACAAGACTCTCATAAATTATCATGTAATTTTAAATTATGATATTCAAATAATTCTGTAAAATGTGGCATTATCTTCTGATTTCAAATTTCTGACCTGCTTTGTAAAGAGACTTCTGTGCACACTTCTGTTTTACCAGCTGTGTAGCCCTGTACTTCTGGAGACTTCCAGGCCTCTAGTGACGGCAGAACAGGCATATATGTTATCTGTTGATTTAATAAACTTGAACTGAAAGTTACCATGGCAACCTTAGCATCATATGAATCAGCTGCCAATCTACGAGGGCATCACTGCATCTTTCTGGACTCTTTGTGTTGCAAATATTCTGTAAGAAACCTGGGTTACTTATTGTTGTTATTGTTTTAGGATTTGCTATCTGAAGAAGTTCTAATCTGGGGCTGGAAAGAAGGCTATGCGGCTAAAGTATTGTACTGCTCCAAAGCAAATTGAATTCCCTCTGCCAAATAATCTCTCCTTCCCCAGTAGCTCTGTAAGTAATGCCATTAAGATGTTTGCATAATCCTCATATTTCAGTGATTGAACTTCTACTAGAGTACTGTGCAGTTCTCTGTGTGTTATCTTTGTTCCCAGCTAAGACTTTGGTAGCATAACAAGACTGTCTGGGAGAAAGAGCAGTATTGCATAGCTTGCAGCTACTTTGTCCTGCCATCAAGTCTCCACAAATTAATTAGGTTTTACTCTCTTGAATGCTCTGGGAAACCAAGGCATCTACAAATGCTGCAGGAAATAATAATGATTAACTAGTGGGTGGCTAAGTTAATTAGCAGAATCTTTTGAGTACAGAACATTAATAATGAATTTGCAACTGCAGATCTGATGTGTGTATGTAGAGCTATGCATTGCTGTGCAGAGATACCCAAGGTAGCTCTGGCCGTGTTAGCTCAAAAAGAGAAGCAGCACAAACATGTTAGTGCAGCCTTTGTAGGGACAGTAAAGTAAGGCACGACTTACCGCTCAGTCATCCCACTGTAAACTTTAAAACAAAACTACCCCAAACAGCACCAAATCAGTTGACTACGTAGATTTCTGTAGTAAAACAGGTGAAGGGGGTAAAAAATATTAACTCTCCCATTGACTGTTTTGAAAATACAATGATAATTATCTGGAATTAGTATTTTCTTTGTATTCACATGTTAATGATTGCACATATTCTGAATATGTGGTAAATGCAGTGCATGTGGTTAAAAACATTTTTCTGGATGAATACCCACTATGAAATGACTGGTGCAGTTGTGCCCTTTGAGAGCTTTACAGAGATTCTAAAATTATTTCTAAACTAATACCTATGACATTTCCAAACTATGACCAGTCACAATAAATCTGAAAATTCCAGAGTTAAAGAAAATGTGGTATCAAAGTTTCTGCTTTGCATTCATTTGCCATCGCTTTCGTAGTCATCCTACCACGTTTGCATTAATACGGGTTAAACACGTGTTTTCCTTGCAGCGGTTTGCACTGGGAACGTCAGCTGGAATGGTCTGTGCGTTCTGCACCTCCATGGTGGTGGGGGGCACTCTGAGGAGTTGGGGGTGGCACCACACACCCCTCGAGCGTTGTGGCACTTCTGCTCTACAAAACTTCTAGCATTTAGGAAACCAGCCCCAAATGCTTTGTGTTTGTCATAGGCATATGACATGCCTCCCCCCAGAGGGGTCAGCAGCTCCCGCGCCGCGTTGCAGTGATCCCATGTTGGTGAAATGGTGTCTGTGGGAGCAACGGTCTTCCCATGGAGATGTCCAGGGGCTCTTGCAGGGGTAAAATAACTTTGCAGAATCCTGCAGGTCTGTTTCTTTGATCTTTCCCACGGTTTCCTAAATACGCAGCAATGTAAATCTATGTATTAATAATCGCTGTTAGTAGTAAAACTGTTAGAGTTGACAGGGTACTGCTGCCACAGGGGATACTAAAATGAGCATGTGAAAGGCAGTAATGTTCTGTAGTGTGCACTTCCAGAGTACACTCAGGTGCTGTTTAATGGTGGTTGTCTTACACAGGATAGAAAACTGAGCCCAAACAGTATATACAAAAATAACCGCTCAAGAACAAATAATTTCTGCCGTTTACTGCCCCTGGGCATCTTTTCATTCTGAAAATTGCATGAGGTGGAATGGCTGCTGCATGCCTTCTCTCCAAATTTCGACATTTTCTCAAGGCCTGTGGGTCCTCTTTGGACTTTTGGAAGTCTTGCTGTTGTTTTCTAAAATGTGAGTGAAATCAGCTATCAGTATTTCTGGGATTGGGTAATTGGTAGCTAGGCATTTTGTAAGGTACAGCAGAAGAGGAAGCTAGTCTCTTTGTAGGAGAGTGGAAGAATAGGTTTTAAAAATTCATGTTACTAGATAAAAATATTATTGGAAAAAATAATCTTAAAGACTGCTTTATTGTGCTTCAAGCATTCTTTCAGATCCTCGCTGTCTATATATTGGAAGGGTGGTCCTGATAATTAGTTTGTGCACAATGCTTATGGCACAGCCTTCCAGAATCCCATGTGTATTTACCATTTATTATTTGTTAAGGCAAACAATTACTTTATCTTACAGTAACAATACCAAAGAAAAGATACTGGTACCTTAACAATCAGACCCTTCCTAGACAGTATGTGTAGTGAATGGTATTCTGGAATTCCTTTGTGAGAAGTAGCTGTACTTCCCTCTGTTTTAAATGGTCAGTTATATCAGAATTTCTCTTCCCAGAACTGACCACTTTTTGTTTTAGTGCACAGTGTGTTAAGTAAACTTAAATTACATACTATGAGAAAAGACTGTTCCTTAGGGTAACATTCTTCCAACATGAACTCAGTGCAAGAATATGTATTTTAATGACAGAGAAATTATAGGCTGTCAAATAGTCATTTAGCAAGGCTAGAGTATTCTGAGTTTCTGCTGCCGTTATTACCGCTTTAATAAAAATACACGTAACTAAAAAGAAACTTTTTTTTTAATACAATTTGGTAAGAAGAAAAAAGTGTTTCAAAATCGAAACGTGAACTATGGAAACTGAAAACAGGGCAATGTGAAATACAGTTTGGGATAGCAAAGCAATTTAAAACAGGTGTAAAAATACCATCAATAAAATACATACGGGGAGATTCTGGAATCTATTCCTACCCTGGGAAATAAAACCGAAGTTGAATTTCATGTTATGGTAGCAGTTTAGTGGCAGGGTAAGGCAGATTTATATGAGAATCTAATGCTGAACTTAGTGAAGCATTTGTGCACACCAGAAGAGCGAGGAGAGGCCATGGATGGCTCTGGTAGTCTGCCAAATGCAACTGCAGCCTTCAGAGGGAGCAGCGGCATCTTTGCCTCCTTCAGAAGATTGTTTGCCATCACAGAGAGCTTGGAGGGAAGGAACTGTGGAGTTTCTAGACGTGATAAGTAATAGTTTGCATTTTTCCAGAGTTATTCTATAGAATCTGACAGCTGCCTGCACCTACTCCATTCACTGTATGTCATTATTAATGTCTTCTGTATATGAGGCTATCACTTCATTCAGTACTAACGTCAGAGTATATAAGACTGAAATTTCTAGGGAAAACATTGAAACTACATGACATTCAGTTTGTATCACCTACTTTTCTACGGAAACTGGATTCTTACGGTTTTAAGCTACTTGAAGGCATTTCCGTGAAGGCGACCTGTGTGGGCAGGTGCTGTACCACAGTCCTGCTCTTGGCCGTGAGGAGGAGGAGAGCAAGGAGTAGAGCAACGGTGCCTGTCAGGGAAGAAAGCTGCCTGGAAAAGGGCTGGAGGCTGTGGTGCATTATATCTGACATGCTATGATGGAGAAAGCGGTTCTTCTTTTTGTGTATATGATCTCCCGTCACAGTAAAAAATCTCTAGTCTAGTATTTTCATGCCAGTAAAATTTAAATGTTCAAGAAGATTAGGGATTATTTCTGAAGTCAGTTGGGCATCGGTAGAAGTTTTCTTGGTAAATTTTTTGTGCATTCAAAATAAAGATGTTATTTCTCCTCAGAGAAACACATGCCTTTAACTTATGGACAACCTTGTGAAGCAAAGGGAGAAACTCTTCTGTGCACATCAGTGGTCCCAGTCCTGCGGAGGACTGTGCATGATTTTGTCTATGCCTAGAGGAGCAGTCCAGAAAGGGTTCGGTTAGACACCAGTGGGTTCCTCAACTGGGCCTTACAAGGTCGTCATAATATTTTGGGGGATGTTAATGGGATGGTAATAGGAAATATGAAGAATTTCAGATAATGAAAAGGATAGGGATAATACCTACCTTTTGGACAGAATTTCTGCAAATATTCACAGGGGGCTGAACTTGTATTCTCTTTTTAGTTTGCTTTTGATCTCTACAGAATTATTTTAAATGCTGTTTAATATTAAAGGAATTAGCAATGGAAGAATTATATTTCTTAAGCTCATAATGATGGCTTTTAGATCATTTGGGGGATTTTGATTCATCTCAGAAGGGGTAGATGGAGCTCTTGCTGTTTTCGTACAACCTTTGTTCATTATCTTATTGAGTAACTGAAATTCAGATTTCACACATTTGATTCTTCGATATGTATTTTCATTAAAAGCTTGCCAGTAATATGAGCTATGTATGCTTTTGAGATATTCATTAAATAAGATCTGTAACAGTTTACATGATATTCCGACAGTTTACCAAACCTATCAGTCAAAAGCAGATGGCCTGCGTTGGTAGGATTTTTCTGTTATAATGAATGTATTTTCAACATATGTACTTCATTTATAATATATTTGCTAGCAAGATTTTGTTCTTAAAAATCAGTTAATCAACCTGCAATACCCTCCTACACTTCAGCTTGATGCTTGAACGCTCAGATGTCAGTCTTCAGTTCATTTCAGTAATGTATGCGATTATGCAACAAATTAGATTATGTCATACATTGAGTCTAAAACATGGAAAATACAGCTGTATTTGTTTGTCACTTCTTCATACCTACCCCTTCATGAACGTATTTTGCTATTAGACATCCAGGTGTCCTTGGCTTCGATGCCTCACCCTTTGGGGTTGCTGTTTGAACGTGGCTATGTTGGCCATCTCACCTCGAGGAGAGGCCATCCCAGTGGGCACTGTCTGGATGGTGGCACAGTCCGGACAAGAGAGGAGGGAGGGGAGAAGGGCACAGAGAGATGAGGCAGATCCCAAGGAGGCCGGGTCAGCAGTGGCTTGAAGAGTGGCTGCCTGGTGGCCACCAGGGCTTCTCCCATGCGTCACCACACTTGGGAGCTTGCTCAATGGGTTACCTACATCCCAGTTTTCACAGCTGTAAAAGTAGTGAAACAAAGTGCAGGATTGTGGCCAGGGCCCAGGCTTGTGAAGATGGCAACAGCTTTGATTTCAAGTGGATTTCAGCCTTTTACCCAAGTTGGGAAAGTGGGAGACGCCTACACTCATGGACAATCTGTGGCATGACCAAAGGAAGCTTGAATACCAGGGCAGAGGCACAGCGTTGCTAACTGTCTCGATGCAGACAAGGGTAGTGTCAGCAAAACCGGCACCTGAGGGCATTTCAACATAAAGACAGTTCCTCCTGTCTGCAAGGGTAATGTAAGCACGCAGTTCTCAAAGACTGGGACTCAGATGTTTCAGTCTTTTGTAGGCATCTAAATTGTTCGAAGCTATTTTGAAACTCTTCCTTTTGACCTGATTTGGGTTAACCATGTTTTAACTATAGTCAGGACAGCAGGACACATTTCCAGCATTCACCTTTGCAGATCTCTGCAACATGCTGGAACAGCACAAGGAGGTAGCTGGGGGCCTGGCTGGATCTCTGCACCATGCACTGCTAGAGCATGCTGGGAAAAAGTAAAACCCAAGTAATCCACCATCCTGATACTTTACCCACAGACGACTGAGACTTAGTCATTTATGTTTTTCATTTGACCATGTCTGACAGTAATACTGGGCTCTGTATATGTGAGAAGTGCTGACATCGTTGTAGACTTTCTAGAAGTGAACTTACATTGAGCTACGTTTAGCTGCTTTGTAGCATCCAGTTCAGGACACAAACGCTTAATCCAAAACTTAATTTGTGAGATTAACTGTGTTAGGTAAAGAGGTGGTGTTGAAGGTCGCAGGCTTGGAGCTGTGTTAGGTAAGGTAATCGCAAAAGGTAAGTTTTTCTTCAGTCTGATCTATGTGGTTAGTCCTCATGCACACCAGGAACAAAGGATTTTGTTTATTATTTCCATTATGGTTAACTGTTGGGGTTTTTGCATTTAATGTAGGTTTTGGTGTACAAAACCAATTATTTCAATTGCTAGCTATTAAAACAGAGTATGGTTGAATTGCATGCAAAATAACAATAAAAATACAAAATTCTAAGTAACATATTGATAAGAAATTTTGATCCATTCATTTGGTAAAAATTCTTGAAGAATTTTTTTATTTCAGTGATCTCAAATTACACAGCTGAAGTTACAGGTTTTGTTCAATGTTTAATTCATTAATAAAATGTTGAAACTTTCTTGTCAGTTACAATATATTTGCTATAGGCTAACAGTAGTGGTTGCACAATTGTCCAAGCAGATTTTAATTTTAAAAAAGACTAATAATTGAAATAATTTAAAATACAAGAAGGAATTATGTTTTTCATTATAGTAAGGCTGGTTGTTCTAAGGAGAAAAGTTTGAGGTTTGCTTTTTTTTCATTTAAGAAATCTTTTCTCATAACACTATATGGTAAGTGGCTTGGCTTTGAGGCTTTGTCTAGAGTAGCATTAGGCACGTGCTACCCTGGGTATGGATAATATCCGTGATATTTGGCATGATGGTAAATATAACTTAAGATTAAATCGTTACACTCCTAGAAATACTACTTTTGTTATTAAGAAGTTTGTAAGAGAGTGTTTTCAGTGAACACACTTTCTACATTTATACAGAAATTTGTAACATTGATGGTTTCCAGATTTAAGTAATCATAATATCTGAACTGTACTCACAATAAATATGAAACAGAAGCAAATAGAAGTCAATTTCCAAAGTAATTCAGAATCATCAAGGGGTGTGTGAGGATACCCTCGCATCGTCTATGCTTTATGTGACTTGTTCTTATATCACTGTATGGGAACAGGTAAAGGGGTTGCTATGAGGAAGTTTATCATAGCTGGAGAACCACCTCTTCTGTTTCTTGTGCCTTGCTCTGTGTGTTAGAGGATTAGAGTAATGTGATCTTCTTAATTACATTTATAAGGAGAAAAGTATAATGTAAAGGTATTTCTTGGTTTTGTATTAGATGTGTATTTTTTAAGGGGGAAATATTTGTCCTGTATGTAACTAAGGAAGACAGAGCATAGGAATTTTGTAGATTTGACCAAAACACTGTAGATTCCTAGTTATCTTCTAAGTAAACTGTCATTTAAGAAAAATTGCTTGAAAATGTTCATATTTCTTTTGTTACCTGAATCAGATTGAATTAAATTATGTATTTACTCTACCTTATCTTAAGGCAGGATTTAGGGATCATCAGTTATATAGCTACAGTTTCCCGCAGTTCAAGAGTTTAGCTATTTTCCCGAAAACTTTAATGCAAGCTTTTGTATAGCACTAATGTAGATGAATCAACTTAGGTTTTATACAATTCCTGCTCAGTTGTTAACCAGTGATAGGCATCCTGTTTTATGTTCTGTATCACTGACAGACATTAAACTGGAGAACTTACTAGAACCAAAATTTAATGATACGTGCCGATAACTTAACAACTTAGTACGCTAAATAGTAGAAACTATGCTGAGGGAACATTTTAAATAAAGATTTATATGTATAAATAAGTAGAGAGAAAGTGTGCTTTTTCTGGCATATGTTGTTGCTTTTATTAGCATACTGACTTACATATTTATGTATGTCCAACAGACCATAAAACAGTTGATTTAAACTGAAAACAGTTTAGAAAAGATTGTTTTGTCTGTGTGAGATCTGTGTCTTTTTATAATCTGGACTACTAGAAATATATGTGTACTGCACATGGAAAAACTTTTTAATTTTTCCAGTACCCAGGTAATGCAATGTTTTTCCAGTTAATGTTATTTAGAAAGTGAAGTGAGTAAAAAAGGAAGGTTTATCTGGGTTTATAATGGCTTAAGCTTTCTTGAAGGAACTGTGTTAGCTACATCAATTTGTAACAATTGATACTACCATTGCATTATCACTTAAATTCAAATTTTGGGGAAATATTCATAACAGAAGGTTTTGAAAGAACAGAATTGAAGAGTATTCCTAGACTTTAACTTTTTTTATTAACTCAGGTACCTGCTTTCTCCGTTCAATACAATAAATTGCCTAGTGGGGCTTTCTCTACTCCTTGTAGGTTTCTTTCAATATAGATACAAAGGGGGAATTGAGTGGAAACTCAAAATCTTAAAAAAAAAAAAAAGTATTTTTGTATCTGTGAGTTTTGTCCCTGAACCACCTCGAGACATTAGATTTTTGCAGCAGAAAGGCTTATTCTAAAAATAATTTTATTCTCATTCATCTCCAAAGATATTCAGATTGTTCTGCTGTATTGTATGAGTTAAGTAATTCTCTCAGTTTTTCTCTGTCTCATGGCCTGTTTTCTTGAACTGGAATACTGAGGTAGATGAATGTTGTTAGTGAATGTGAAGAAATATTTATGTTTTTTTTCCAAAACCGTCTCCCCAAGAAGAAAAACCCTGAGAGCTTCTCACTCACACATGCTTATTGAGAGGATCTTGTAAAAACTATTTTTCACTGCTATTAAAAGCTTTGTCATAAAATGCTTTGAGTTTGGGAGAAAAGATAATCATACTTAAAAACATCCATCACTTCTAATTTAGCAGCTCAAACAATTTATAGTTTGAATAGTATATTTAGATAGATTCATCCCAAACTTAATTAAATTAGTACTACTCAATACAACATAAAATACATTGTCCTAAACTCATAAATGGTAACTTTATTTTGGACAAACTATTACATAGTGTTACTATTTTGAACATTCAGGATTAGGGTAGAAAATAGATAAAATATTAATTATGTTTCTTCAGAAGAAAGTACATCAAGTTTAGGGAGATGTTTTAAAAATGTAAATGGGAGTAGGATAGATATATACATATGATCAGGTGTTTGTCCAGTGGTAAGTGATTTTAAATTTATTACAGTTTTGGTGGTAGTTAGATAAAATAGTAACAATTTATGTTCATTCCCATTGCTCCCTGTTCTGTCTATGAGAACTCATTAATTTTAAAGCAGTGAGACTAAAGAAGTCCAGTATCAAATACAGTTTTCCTTACCTTCCACTCTATTCAGTATTACAACTGGAACAGATGTTGTGCAAACCACCTGTGTGTTTCTCATACCTGGATATTATCCCTCTTCAGTTCTACAGCAGTTTTTATCCATTCTTTGGGTACCAACCTTTGTGAGGTTAATTTCCCCACTCCCTTGTTCACTTGTTCTCCCCGTTAGCTCTCATGATTATTGTCTTCTTTACCTGATGTTCTTCTCTTCTATCTTCCCTACATCTCCTTTCCCTCCT
>NW_009628398.1:32853-49524 GCF_000690535.1 Cariama cristata | reverse complement strand
GACCGGTGGTTCTTCTCTATTTTAGTATGTTCTCAAAGAGGTGATTTCAAGCCAGGGTCGGAACCGGTTTGTGCTTGCAGGGGGTCACAGCCCGAGGTGGCTGTCACGGTTGAGCAAGGATCACCCGTCCCTGCACCTCCACCAGCCGGCTGGAGCACGTGGCATCTTTGTCAGGACCGGAGGAGTTGCAGGGTCTGTAGCAGAAATAGCATTCTACCAACGAGCACAGTACCAGTGAAGTTACATTGCTGTGAATCTGATAAAAGAAATAGGAAGGTCAGGCCTGAGCTGTGTAGAACCATCTTGGCTTTCCCGGAGGCTATCCAGGAGAGCTGCCCCGGAGGCTGGAGACACCTCTTCATTCTCACTTGGCTGCATCCTGGTGATGCTGCTGGCACCCGCCGTTTGGCTACGCTTCCAACATTCATTTTCTTTCCTCCGTGTCTCCTTGCTTCCTTACAAAACCAGGAATGTGCGGCTTATAGTGACCAATGTGTGGCTTATAGCGACTGCCCTGATCAAAAGCAGGACCTTGGAAAGCAGCAGATCAGTGACTGTTTTGTGACACTTCAACTAAACTTAACCCTCACATGTACGCTTCCACTCCTGCTGCTTGAAAATCTGCTACATCTGGATAGATTATATCTGGTGTTGTGAACACATTCTCGAGGCAAAGGTGCATAAAAGAAAAAAATGCATGTCTGTTAAGAATATCTGTGTTTAAAAAAAATTCAACAATTGATGCTCACTATGTAGCATTGATTTTCCAGAATCAAAAATAATTGGAATTGGAAAAATAAATTGCATTTCACCTAATGCAACTTGAGAAAATTATAAGAACAGATGTAAAAAATAAGCCATCAGGTAACCTGAGCTTAAGGGAAGCAACTGATGCAAAGATTTTCCTAAGATATTGCCACAGCTAATCTTACGTTATGTAAATTAAAGCTTTCTTTCTGTGTTGAAAATAGTAATTGTACTTTGAAATGTTATTAGCTTTTGCTAATTTCCTGTGCTAAGAATATAATTAAATACTATTAAATAAATACTTTAACAAAATATATGAAATGTTTAGAAACGCAATACCTCTAATTTCAGAGTTCCACTAAAAACCTGCACACAGACTGTAAGCAACTGCTTTCACTTCAGCTTTAATCTGCTGGCAGTTGTCCCCTCTCTGGTCCGTTGTGTGGATGTGCCCTTTCTGTGTCTAAATGCAGTCTTTTTTTCTGTCCTACGAAACTCTTCTCAGTCATCTGAATTAGAGAGCAGAGAAGTCCTGGTTCATCTCCGTTTGTCCTGCTCTAGTAACACACATGAGAAAGCAGCTGAATTTATGATCATCAGATTTACCCTATGAGTTGCACCAAGCATCCATGCCAAGCTACAGAGTTTGCACCCCACATCTCTTTACGGATCCTGTCCTGGAGACATTTCAGCCAGGTACCTGTTAGGTTGCATGCTTCATACGTATCCATAACTCACAGCGTAGGGAGAGAGAGCCCCATCGTGATTTTAAAGGTGTCTCCAAGCTGCCTGGGAACCTGAGGAGCTCTCTGCTCTGACCCTGGCAGTCCTGTGGGCCAGCTGAAGGGACAGCAAGGTCCCAGCTTTCTCCTGCGAGCGGTGGTTACTGCACTGCTCACAGCCTCCCTCTTGCTGCACTTCAATTCCTACCCTGCCTTTTCTGCCAGCGGCAAGTGCCCCTCTCATGTCTTCTGCGGGGATCCTTGGAAGACAACTTCGCCTCCTTTTGTATCTACATATATTAAGTTATTGTGTTAGAGGTGTAAAACCCTGTGACCTGAGAGCGTAGCAGTAGTACTTTGGGGAGAAGGTGAGATGAGAAAAGAAGCCCTGGCAGGATCAGCTGCTGTGGCTATGCAACATCCAGATGTGGCCTCTGTGCTTCTGGCTCTCCAAAGATGTGGACAGAACAGCTGGCAGGAGGAGGCTTTTGCCACCCGTGCTTACCCCTGCCTTTTTACAGAGTGAAAAGGAAAATAGATAACTGTAGATAGGTGTACTGTGCTTAATTCTTCAACCTCATAGATGCTTCACATAAACGGCTTTGTACTGACTGAAGATACTTGCTGTCCTTACTGCTTCTACAATATATAAATGGTCTTAAGAGGGTTGCTAATTACATTAGTCTGCCTTTTGGGAGGGTTTATCCAGCACAGAAATCTGTATCTTCTTGAGGCGACTGTTAATTTCTGCTTTTCGAGTGATTTATTGTTCCTTGAATAATTAATCTTTATGCTCAAAGGCAGGTATCATTCCTTTTGGTCTACTCTCTTCCTAGCGTTAACAGAGTTTAAATCATTAGCTGCTGCATTAAAGCAATGAACATATTGCTTGCATTGGGTAGTGAGATATTTTACAGTGTTTTCACAAACTTGGGTATTTTGAATGGCAGTTCTACAATTCCAAATACGTTCCAGTTAATAAACAAAATAAATAAATGTGCAATAAAGTAGTAAACAGACCATGAATCAGAATCACTTTGTGTTTTTCAAGCTGAATTTTCCAAGGAAATTAGTTTATGAACTAGATTTTGAAGTCTGGGCTCCATCAGTCTCAAGGACAAAGAGCTGTAATTACATTCTCTCTCAATTTATGCTGTGTATCTGCACTCCTTTTTTAGGATTTTTCTTTTTAATTCTATTATATTGAACTTAATTTTACATGACAAGTAGCAGAATCTTGCAGATAAGTAACAGAAGAAATATAATTGTTCTGTAAAGACCCCCACCGTTTGCTGTAAGGATATGTGTACATTGTAGTCTCTCGCTAAGACTGCATCTTTTGAGGATACATCAAAGCTAGCTTGAGATGCTTGGCTAGGGAGCTGCAAACAGATGTTTCTCAGTAACCCAAAACTCAGGTGGCCTAAATTCTCCTTGTTTTATCCATTTTCATGGATTTTATTTTGGAGTTCACACTGAGCAACAAACTACTGCAATGGATGCCCTGTTTCCCATACAATTTTGTTACTTTTGCTGTAAATGAGCTGAAGTCCTAGGACCTGGTTTAGTATGGATATACCTCCTAGGTAGAAGGAAGATCCTTCACAGTTTTATCAGTACTTTCGCACAGCTTTCTCTTTTGTGCTTTCTTGAACTTTCAAATACTGAACTTTCTTCTGTTATTGATGAAAAAAATGTATTATAGTTGCATATTAATCTACAGTTAATTTTTTTACCTGATTTGAAATCATGATTGTCTAAATTCCACTGACAAAATTACATTTTGTAATTTTAAAAATCTAAATAATCTCAAGAGTAAGATATTTTCATAGTATACTTACAGTATCGGTGTTTTCTGTTTCACATTAAGAACAGGTAGAGAAAATGTTCAGGGAGTGGGCTCCATCCTCAGTTACTGTGAAACAATTTGCCAAGCTGTTTATCCCTAATGGAGATCAGTTAGTTGTGGCGGCAAACTCATAGTGTAGAGACTTAGGAATTTTTATCCTAACAATGTTTTTTCTGCCATTGAATATACTGGAACTAGAACTCTTAATTTAGCATTATGTCTGTATTTTTTCTTTCAATCTTATTTCACTAGTAAAAGTTCCAGGAGTTCTTCTGCTGAACTTTTATTTATTTTTTAGATGATATGGGTGTTTTGTGAAAGTGTTTCCATCTGTTCTGTGGTAGTACAGTTGCTGGCATTCATGTCATGAACTTTTCATCCTCTCTTGATAACTTTCCAGGAACTCTGAAGTTTTGGAAATGTTCTGAGAGATGAGATGCCTTTTATGTAAGTTTTAAAACAACGTTGTCTTGTTAGCTCTTTATTCCAAACTTTCTCTAAAAAATTCATTTTCTTGTCGGAAAAGGAGAGAATAAGCTCAATAATGGCATAGCTGGTTAACTAGGCAAATTTTAATGTACATTAATCTCCTATTTAATGAATAACACTTAGTAGAATCAAATGTTCTCTTAAAGTATGCTTCTCTGCTGTTCCTTATTATTAATGCCCGTATTATACATCTAAGTGGCCTAAAGCACAACTTTGTGGTGAAGTAGGATACAGAAAAAAAATCTGTGGGGAAGAGGACAGATCTTTTTCTCCATCACTTCAAGAATGCCCCGTCTCTTCGTTGTGCAGTGAGCTGGGTACGCACAACGGTAAGAACAGCTCTTAATGGGTATTACTGGCTGGTCCCAGTATAACTGGTCCCACCAAAATATGTCTGTGAAAAAGATAAATGTGGTCATAATGTGACAGGGAAATATTGACTGGAAATCATGAGATGATCTTGAGGCTTTTGCAGGAACATCCTTTGCAGTTCTGGCCACCCACATTGAGGAAAGGTCAAAGTCCAGCTTACGGTGTGCTCAGGGCATGTGGCAGAGTGATCCTGTACAAAACGACTGATATGTAAAACGAAGCAGACGCTCAGCACTGCAATTTCAGGTCGCATTTACATTAGTAAAGTCAAGAGTTGGGGCACCCATGTCAGCACCCGAGTCCATGTCCTTGGTCACTGAGCATAGGATTAACTGTGCTGTGCAGTTGTTAGTGGTGTCACATGCGTGGATCAGGGACACCCCAAGGCAGTCCCCCTCCTTCTTCACTGCTGCTTGGCCCCACATCCAGAGAAACGGCCTGGGTCTGTTTTGTTTGCTAGCAAAACTGCATCCCACTGTGTGCTCTTCAGGCTGTATCCACCAGCTCCAGCGCTGTAGACACAGCCCACAAGGTTGAAGCATTTTTTCGTCCTGGTACCTCTTGTCCCTTCCTAAAAGACTACTCTTTACACTCAGCTGGAGTTCAGCTCTCCCAGTGATGTTGGTAATGCATGCGAGCAATGGTGGTCACTTAGAAAAAGGGACTAACCCGCTGCATCTCTTTTCCCTCACAAAAAAAAATTCAGACATACAAGTAAAACTTGCATCTGGTCTACCTGCAAGGAAAGATAGCTTCATTCATATCAGCTCATGCTATTTCTGACACCATCAAAGAAAATGAACAAAATGTGAGTTTAATTATAGTGAATCCGTCACTACCATAAGAGAAATGCTCTTCTTTGTGTAGAGGAGATGCAGTGGTAAATCGCAGTAAATAGTAAGTGCAGATAGTACACTACTTTTAGCAAGTGCAAATCACAGATATTACCGTCTTTTTCTTAGTGAATCATAAGATATATAGCCAAAATGACAATACATATTTTATTGATTACTAATGAAAAGATAATATCCATGATCTGCACTTTATATTTAGCATGAGATGATTTGAAAATAAAAGATCTGGTATTCAGTAAAACTGAAAGGAATATTTTTTCTTTCCCTGAACGATGGTTTTCTTAAAAACAAGTTGCTAATCGAAGACTTTAAGTTGCTAATATGTCATCCAAGAAATATTAGACTTGAAGGAGGATGAATAGTTTTAATTATGTGTAAATAGATTCATTAAGGGAAATGCAAAGGTCCAGCAATTATTCATTCTCTGAGATTAGATTAAAAATATTGTGTTTAGAGTCTTGTTTCTTAATAGACCACTTTAATTTCTGTTTATACCTATTATTCTATTTCAAATGCACATTAATCTTCTTCTCAATGAAATGTATCCATTTGTCTAACAAGAGGAAATGTTATATGTTCCTAGCTATTCATGCAATTATTTGAAAACAGCAGTGATTTAAATTTTAGGTTGGCAATAAATACATTTTACTTTGTACTTGCCATTGTTGCCTTGAGTATCTCTAGACGCTGTTGAGCATGAGAAGTTCTCTGCTGTAGAGAAGAAAAATTACTTTATAAACCAGGGGGTTATTAATGGCATTTATATACACCTTGTCAGTGTCATCTGTTCAAATATAATAATTAAGTTATTTCTAATGTTTGCTTTCTTGTGTGAACTTATTTAGCTGAGTTTTAGTTTAGCTTCTGATGAAGAGACCATTTACACATATTTGCAAGACACTTGCATGTGATGCAAATGTCTGTTCTCATAGACAGGATCATTCATATAGACATACAAGCAATACCTATAGCTGAGAGCTCAAAAACAAGCTAGAAAGCACCCACTTTTGAGTACTGTAATTGTGGAAATATATATTGACAAGTGGTATTAGTGGTGTGAATGTTTTCTCTTAAGTACAGTCACTCTTTATTATACAGGTGTAAATATGATCAAAACCAAGCCTATTACATCCAGGCTTCTTTATCTAGGATAATATTGCAGTCTCACTGGCAAGTTAGTTTCAGTTATAGTTCTTAACATATTCCCACGCAGTTGCCTTGTATGTTTTTGTGTTTCTCAGGGGGCTTGAATATCATGGTTACCAAAAGACAGAAAATACAACACAGTAACAGAGAAATGAAAAGTATTTGGTGCCCCCAACCGGCCTCAGTGGAAGGGGAAACCATTGTAAGAACACTCATGTTATTTTCTTGTATTAGTCAACGTTTTGTGTCTGAATTTCTTCCACGCTCTGGTTATACTGTCAGATTTCACAAGAAAAACGACAAATACACCCTGTATTGCTCTTTTTGTTGCATCTCTCTTTCACACCATGCCAACTTGAAGTCCAAGTCCAGGATCTCGATGCAGCTCTTGTCTATAAGTGCCAAGTTCCACTTCTGGATACCCATAATTTAAATGTAGTGTGTACGAGGGCAGTCAGAAGGCTGCCAGAAACAAGCAATGGGATGGAAGGCACCTCGAAAAAATCAAATAGTCTTTCTTGGATTCTAATTCTTAGAATTATAATTCCAGAATTCTGATTAATTTTTCTTTTTAGTCAAATTTGACCACCAGCTTTCTTCTTTTCCCATTGACCTTTCCAGGACACTTAAGACAATACAAGAAATACCCTTGTAATTATTACCTCCCTTGGATTAACTGACTCCACAGTCATCTGTTTTTCTGATGATTTCTGTCACTTCCTCCCTAATTCAGCTTTGTCTGAAGGTGCCTGAAGTGTCTGTTTTTCAAGTTTTTTGTTTGTTTTTTTTTTTCTGCTGCTGCCACATCAGTGGATGATCTTCTTGAACACAGACTCAGTCTTCATCTCTGTGCTGATGACTCACAGATCTGCTCCAGACCTACTTTCTCCTATCTAGGACCTATTTGCTGTCATCTCTTCTTGCCCAGTTGTCTCTAACTGAAATTTGAGTTGAATTCATTTTTTTTCCTATTCAAATGCTGTCTGATACCTCCTTTCCTGATGTATATGGAAAGATTTATCTCCATAAACTAGCATGTTCGCTAATGTCCTGAATGGCATCTTTGGTTCAGTCTTCTCTATCGCAACTCATTGCCAGACTATGACAAGTCTTGCAGGTCACCTATGTGATCTCCAAAAGACCTCTCTCTGCCTTTTATCCTCAGACATAAATCCCTTATTTGCATCCTCACTGTCTTGCATTGTGATTACTGCAAAATCACTTTCTCTTGGCTTAATGGGTGCAGTTCTGCCCTTATGATATCCATGTGAAATAAGGATGATACAATGATCTGTCCAGCCAGTCTATTTGGCAGTCTCACCCGTTGTCCATGAATCACTCCACTGGCTCCTGTGTCTATTGCCTTAAACTTAAATGCTTGTCGTCACTTTTAAAGCTATTTCTTAAATGGTCTGAACATAGTTCATCAAACTTGCAGCTAATATGCAGTAGTTGAGTTCCTTGATTTATATATACTAAAACAAATTATATTAAAAATGTATTGTTTTCTCATCAGTTCAGTTTTCACTTATGAGTTGCAAGGTACCTCGTTGCGTTAAAGCCTCCCTGATAACAAAATAGGTGTAAAACACTGAAGGGAACAATCTTTAATTTCAAGAACACAAAAAAAACCCCAACCCCAAACCAGAAAAAAAAAGTAGTTTGGTGAAGCGGTACTGAAATTGTAGAATCACAGAAATGTTAGCTGGAAGAAACTCCTGGAGGTCATCCAGTCCAAAGTCCCACTCAAAGCACAGATATCCCCACACTACAGCATGTCAGCCATTAATTCATCTAGCCAGGTCTTGGAAATATCCAAGGAGGGGGTTCCACCACCTTTCTGGGCAACCTTGACCAGGGTGCATTACCCTCCTGGGAGATTGTCCAGCCTGAAACTTCCAAGCCACCATTTGAGTTCATTGTCCCTTATTATGTCATCTGGCACTGCCAAGAAGAGTTTGGCTTCATCATCTTTACAACTTCCCTTCAAGTAGCTGCAGGTTGCTATTAGATCACCCATTAGCCTCCTTTCTGCAAGACTGAGCAAGCCCAACACCCTCAACCTCGTTCCACAGGTCACTTGCTGTAGGCCCTGACCATCTTGGTTGCTCTCTGCTGGGTCTTCCTGAGTTCCTCCACATCTGTTTTGCACTGGGATCCCAAAACTGGATGCCATATTCCAGATGCAGCCTCAGCAGTGCCAAGTAAAGGGGGACAATAAGTTCACCCTGTGATGTCTGCACTCCTTGTAACGTGTGCAGCCCTCTGCAGTGGCAGCACTTTGGCATTCACTGTAATTTCCAGGTCCTTTCTAGCAGAGTTTAAGCACAAGTACATTGTGCCGTTGCTTCGTGCCAGCAATTTACCATCTGTGGCAAACTGTATGATCAGTGTCATCTTGTCTCTTCATTTATTATAGCCTATTGGGGTTTTTTGGTTTGGTTGTTTCAGTTCTCTTTGTGTTTCTTTGTAATGTGAATCAATGAAAAATGTTAAAATACCGTTCCCCAGTATGTTGATCATAGTGTTCTTTGTTCCTTCTTTTCTTTTTTGGGTAATTGCTCTGATTTTTTTTCCTGTTTTCAAAAAACCATTTTCATTATAAAACAAATGAAAAAAATGGCCCTTCAAACTTTGTCTCCTGGTCCAAGTCTACAACACCAGCCCTTACTTAATAATTCAGTTTTGTTCCACTGATTTCATTTTAAAAGGGATCACAAATGATTGTTTGATTTTCTTATACTCTTATAGATCTGTTTTACTCATTTAATATTTACTAAGTATGTGCTGTTGATGTTGGAATAGCACTGTACATGTGTAACAAGTGAATGCCCAACAGTGATTTCTTTTAGTCACCTGGCCAACTGTGTGGGAATAGTTTTAGCCCTACTGGGATGAAGGGAAGTTGGTGTCCTTTCAGTGTTGTAAGCTGACATGTGAAGGATGTCAGAATATTCCTGTCACCGCTTTTGCCTTGGATGTTCAGCAGTTCAAAGTTCATACCTGTAAGGGATTAGCAGAATACCAATACTGCTGAGCTGTGATAACATAAATACATGTAGATGTTGATGTTAATGTAGTGGCACCACAGTGCCTTTGTACAAATTCTTTCTGTTTATTTGCTTACACCCAGAATCTATGCATGGCTAAAACATAATTTTCTCTTTTTCCGTGGCAGAGGATGTGTCAAAACCCCCCTGTTTGGCAGAGTGAATTCAAGGAAGCACAGAAAGAGCAGATCCTCAGGCATCCCTGTCTCTCCTGCAGGTGGATCTGTAAGAATATTTAAAGAAATAGGTAATTAATCTAAAGCACAAGAGGATTAGAAATGAAGTAGAACAAGTAGAACTTGCATTTTACAAATCATGTGTTTTATTACATTAGCTTTTTTCATATCTGAGGACTTACTGTGAATAACTTGTTATTTTTTCACACTTGCTTATTTATTCGAATTAGTTTGCGTTTTTGCAACTGATTTTGAACTCTTTGGATCTATTCAAAACATTTTGGGGAAGCATTCATACTGATCTGTGCTGAATCGCTGTGTGGCTGATCAGATGGGAGAGGCATGATGTTACTCATCCAATTTGACAGTGGCAACAAGCAAGCGTTTCTGCCACTCATATTTCACTCACATACGTAAAACCTACTCTTGGCGCTGCTCAGACAGTCACTGTCACCCAATATTTGAACGTTTGTAGTGAACATCAAAGGAAACAAACTTGACTGAAGTCAATACTCCTAAAAATCTTACAGCTTCTTTGTAGTATGTACCATTTTCTTTTTGTTCTTTGAATGTAATCTACCTCTAGGGATCAGAGCTAGTGGTTAAATTACTATTTTGGCTTTAAAATTACTTCCAAGTATGTGGGCTGGAATACCTCCCTAAAAGTCTCCAAACAGCATATGTAATCACTACTTTATATTTCAATGTAATTTGAGATAGCTTGGATATTAAAATGGAGTTCATAAGGGCAATTGTGATTGCCCTCAGTCACAACACTGAAGATTGTTTCTGTGGATCTGAAAAGTTCTGCTTGCTCTAAGTATTCTTCTGCTATCATTTCCACATGCTCTTTGTGAGTTGAAGCACTAGAAAAATCTGATACTGCACATTAATTTTCTGATTTTGCTTTGCACATCCCATATTCTGACAGTAATTTGTCATGTCAAGTGTTTGGGTTTTTTTAAATTGCTAATTTTCCTGCTTTATGAGGGTCTTGAATTTTTAATAGCATTTCCTCCTATTTTTGAGGCAGTGTGCCTTCTCTCTTGTTGTAGACCCACATTTTTTAAATTCTGTTCTGGAGTCTCTCAAACTTACTGAACTTTTTTTCTGCAAACTGTTGGCTAGCATGAGGCATTAACAGACATTTCCTCTGTTTTGATTTGTGCTTTACAAAGCAAACTACTGAAATTAGTAATGTGGCATGACAGTTAAAAAGTCCTTCTTACTTACATATTAATTTAAAACCTTGTATGAAATTTGACATTTTTAATAAACCTATTCATTGTAGATGTTGCCAAGGAGAAAAAGATCTGGTATTATTTATCATAACTTTCAATTTTTTGGTTGATTCTGTTTTTCAAGTATATCTAGTTCTTGTTCACCCCTACAATTTCAGTAACAAAACCCGCTGAATATTAGCCATCCTAAATCTAAAACATTACCTTCTGCATAGTGAAAAAACCTTCACTATGTTGTTTGGAGATCAGCCTGTTTGGTGGATGTTATTTTTTCAGGGGAGGAATGCTATTGAAGAGATATGGAGAGTGATGTAAGCTCGCTCATGGAGGAACACTCACGTTCCTTCTTGAATAGATGTTGCCAGTGGCTCAGGAAAGGTCGGGAGAGAAGAACAAGCCTTCAGCTGCATCAAGGCTGAACCAAGGCTGCCTGGGGCTCCCAGAAAGCAGAGGGAGACAGAGAAAAAAAAACAAGACTTGCCCTCACATCTTCCCAGGGGGGCAGTGACCCCTATCCTTGGGTTGTGTGTTCTTGTGAATAGCAAAGGAGACGATGGGCAGGATGTCTGTTGGTCATGGATATACAACTAGTGGAACCAGCCTCCAGCGGACTTTTTAAAAAATTGGGAAGGGAAGGGCAATCCTGCAGAGATTTGTATTTTAAAACATGTCCAGGAAAGGAAGGAGGCAAGGGCACAGACTGAAAAAGATTTGTGGTGAAATCTCAGATCGGTGCTTTATTTAATTTGTACATTTGCAAAGTAGAGGTTGCATTGGACATGTATCTGCATCCAGGCAGAGTAGTGTTGAATTTTGGCATGCCTCCTAAGTTATTCTCAATCTGTAAGTTCCCAGTGAGGTATTCTACATGTTATTCTACATGTTATTTAGTTGACTTATCTACATAAGGATGCCTTGAGGTGCATCAGATGGTGATTTGTCCAGTGACTTTTTACCAGTAGGTAAAAAGTAACCATTTCTCCTGAGTCAGTAAAAGCTGAATTTGGATGTTGCTTCCTCGCTGAACATCTTCCAGAAAATGTGATGTTTGCACAGCTTTTTTGAAAAAAAGAGAAAAACCTGATGTTTTTTTTTTGTTCTGAGGAGTCTGTTGGTTGTTTCCTGTTTGTGGCTTTTGAGGCCTACCTAGAAGAGTTACAGTTGGTGAGAGGATGTAAATGCACTTAGTCGTACAGAGCTCATATATTTCTTCAGCACTGCAGCAGGAGCTAAAGAGCAGAAAATGGAAAATACTAGAAAATAAGGCTCCAGAGTGGTCTGTCTCTTTGGATAATGAAAATACTCAGTCATACATCTTCTCCTTTGCTGTGATTTCTTCTTTCTCTGACACATAAGTTATTAACTATTTAAAACATATGTTGCCTCCCAGTCTAATGATTTAACAGATCGATTCAGTTTTTCATCTTGTGATTAAGTCAAAAAGAATATTTGACCTTCTCCCGATGTGTGTTAACTGCCAGGTTGTTGGTTTGCATCTGTCCAGGGAAGATATTCTTTCCAAACATCCTCTGGTTGTGTGTTACACCCTGCAAGAAATGAATCGTCCCTTTCCATTTGAACCTCAGCAGGCAGGTACCTCTTCTGAAAATTCCGCTTATTGCAGCTGGAAAGGAAGGCCAAAACCAGATCTTAAATTCCTGTAAGCACAATATCCTTCCAGGTCAGGCTGGTTTCAGACACAGCATAATGATGTCTATGTTGCATCTGTGCAATGTGTAACTAGGGGACTTAATTTTTCAGACCTGATAAAGATCACTCAGTTCATATTAACATGTTTTTGTGGAGGTTTGTTCCCAAGTTTTGGGTTTGTTTTTTCTCTCACAAAATTAATATATTTTGTCAGCAGTCAACAAACGCAATTTTAAGATTTTACAATATTTGGATTTATTTTGAAATCAGCATAAAATATAAGTGTATACTATTCTCATGCTCTTCCCTACTTTTTACTTCCTCTCCATTTTCTTTTGTTCTATTCAACTCTCACAACCTTTTGCAAAGTGAGCAGATAATTGAGGGAAGAAGGTATGGAAGAAAAACTCTTCTATTTTCTCTTTCAGGTTTTAATTTAGAATGGCTAATTCAAAACATAACGGATGCTACTGTTTTAGTTGCCAATGAGGAATTCACAAGTAATTAATATAAAGGTTTGCCTTGCTTCAGAGACTGAGAAAGATAATGATAGCTCTCAGAGAAGATGGAGATAGTGCTGCAATAATAGACTTCTTCCTTTCAGAGTTTGCCTAATTTAAAAATAAGTGCTTTTGCTGTTGGACTAAAAAGGTGAGTAAAAGGTATCTAGGGAGGAAGTGAGAAGTGGAAGTGACTACGTCATTGTAGTAAATTGGTATCATCCTTATTTCTTTAGAAGCTCTAGATTTGGGTCTATGTGAAGGAAAACCATCTTTCACACACAAAGAAACAGCAGAACAACTTAGATATCAGACAAAAAAAGAATAGCATCATGTTATTTTTGAATGCTTTGCTTCTTGTGATCTAGGCCCTCAGGAAACTCTGCCCCTAAAGGGAAAAATCAAATGAACCATCAGGATTATCTGTGTGTGCCACATATGTTTACTTCTAGGTGGGTTTTTAAAATGTCCTTCTGTCCTTCTTGACATTTTAGGAGGGAAGAATGTAAGGTCCCTAGTAAAAAATTTTCTGTATTTTAGAAACTCCAAAGCAAACACATTTAATGTAGCTATCAAGCTCATCAGCTGGGAAATGCTATATATTATGGGAACTTGTATATAGCATATAATATTATTTTAAAATCTGCGTAGTCGCTCTTTTTTGCTTTTTGAACTTGTTATCTCTGTGTACAAGTATGAAAGATAGAGATGAGGAGGAGACCAGCTCTGGCAAATTTGAGGCCAGTGCTAATTCTGTACATCTGCAATCGCTTCTTTTCCTAGCTGGACATGCAATTACCTAGTGTAATCCCTGGCATCTCACTCCTCATTAAAAATCAGCTTTACCACTAGAAAAATATAAAAAAGTTCCAGGAAATAGAAATTATTAGTCTAAACCCTAGGTTTCCAATCCTATCCATCGCTGCTAGAATGATTATATCTGCAAGTAACATAAGGATTTTAACTGTAAAACTGCAGGTTTTAAAACTCAAGTGGTTTTGCCTCATTTAGATGCAGATCTAAAAGAACAATGAGTCCTGCTACATTGAATAATTTTATATCTTCAAGAAATTTGTGTACTTCCCTACAGAAAAGTCAAATGCAGTTGTTATTCTCAATTTTTTTTCAAGATACACTAGCATTAAGTTTTTCAGTTCGTTTCTGATTTCCAAATTGTCCTATATTTCATGCCACTTATAACTGCTGCTTATTTTCACTGTGTTCTGACCTCCTAGTTTTTCCAAAATAGCCAATATTGTAGCTGAAATGTCATTAGTGTTTAAACTTGCTTACTCCACCTTCAAAATGGATCAAGCAAAAAGCGTTCTAATAAGCTTGAACATTATTATTTGAACTGCGCCACCCTTCATGTTTTCTATATTCTGTACATTTTTAAAATTATGATTGCTTTTTCTTAATATTTGTAAGTAACTCCTTCCCATAGCATCATTAAAAATTACTACCTAGACATAAATATATTTTCCTGAAGTTACATATCTGTTAGATGTATCTATTATGTTGATCTTTGGATGAAGTTGTAAAGTAGCAGGGGTGGACCTTCCATGTTCTAGTACATCTTGTATCCAGACTTCCCCCACGGCCCAACATAATCCTTGCAGAAGATCTACATTCCTCAAATGGAAGGAGACAGAACAGGTCACTTCAACCTGTTAAATTGTCTCCAATAACCTGCTTTCTAGCATGCAGAGAGGCACTTGAAGAGAAGAGATGAAAAGCTGTAACAGAAGAAGTCACCAAAGACCCAGACAATAATGGCACCTATAAAGTTGTTAGCTTGATGGCTAATCACTGATGAGATAAGGGCTAGAAATAATGTCCAAATACAAAGACTCCAAAACAGAAGTACTAGAAATGTAGTCAACTACAAAGGACATCCAAATCTGGAAAGATAAATCTCCTTGGATAAACAAAGTGAAGCCCAAGCTCCTGAGCTCAAACAGAATCATTAATTTTCTAATTACACGATAAAATGTCATAGGTCTTTCAATTTTCTCTTTTCAATTGACATTGTGCTTCGTTCACAATATCCCACATGATTTTGCCATAGTTACTAACGTACTTTTAGCATTATTGATAAATAACCACTGCTGCCTCTTCATGTTATGGTTTCAGACTTTGGTCTCATAAAACCTTAGCATGTTTTATTAGAACAAATAATGTTTAGAGATTGTCAAGTTTTGTCTTTGAAGTTACTGGAAAAATACGTATTCTACTACCTCTTTGCTTGTACAAAAATTGTACAAATTCAAATTTTTTTGAAGCATTTAGTCTGTATTCTATCCACATAGCCCTTTTTTCCACTTTTAGATAATAGAAGATTTCTATGAACTGTTAATTTACAGACATTCAGAAGTTTTATGATGCCTGGGTATGAGAATACTCTTTATCTGACACTGAGTTCTTCTGTTATGTATTAAAATATTCCTTCAATACAGAACCAAATCAAATGAATGTTTGCGTTTCTTGCTTACAGCATGTATTAGTGGATTTAAGAGACAGAGGGAAAGTTAGGAAACTGCATTAGAAATGAGAGAGTATACACTGAAATAGAATAGTCGGTTCATAAAGGAAATGAGGAAAACCTGTAGCTGGGACTTGTCAAGTAATCTCTGATGCTTTATAGAGGATATAGGTTGATAAATCTGAAGTTTTCCATATAAAAACCTTCATTTATATTATAAAGAAACCAAATAAATTTAAAAATTTACATCCGGATTTCACACATTTGTATGGATCTTGCACAATCTCTGCAAAGATTGCCTTCACCTCCCCCGTGATTTTTAGGTATTGCTGGAGGAAAGGAAAAGAGGACTTGTGTTTTTATTTTATATTCTTGTTAAGTCTATTCTTATCTTCTAATATATTACCATATAAGATAGTCAAGTCCGCTCCAGTAGCATTTGTCATGCTATAGTGTTTACTTCTACTTCTCTGTCTTTTTTATACAGAGTCTCAAAGCTGACATATCCATTCTAGCAGATTATATTTTGCCCTATGTTAGGAAATATCTAATATAAACTGATGTTTAGGTACCGTACTGCTCAGCAGAAATGTCTGAGAAATACTCCAAAGTGCATATTTTAAATTGTCTCCATTCTTTGCATAATCAAATCTGACAATCGTATGCCCAGGAAATGTTCTTTAAATGAATGACAAGACAAGATGTATGAATGAAATGTTTGCCCATTCTGGATAAATTCATTTTAAGGGGAAGTTTTTGTTAGATAGCGACACATGAAGGAACTCCTTATACTAATTTATGGAGCCCAAGAAAAATTTACCTCTCTGTTTAATCTGTAGTAATTGCCTTGTTGAATGATAATTTAGCAAGCATTTCGTAGTTTAACAAGAATGTAGTTGTCACTGTTATTTGATGGGTTGTATGAAAGTGTAATTGGTGCCATATGTGTTGTATTTTGCTTCCTATATTATGATTTGCTGAGATTAAAAAAGAGGTGAATTAAAGTTTTCTCTTGCCTCGCACTTCCAGCTTTTTTTTTTTTTTTAATTTTCTTTACATCTATTGATGGATCTGTCATAGTTCATCTTTTACTGCTGAGATAGGTCACCATATTAGCTTGGAACATTTGAGCTTCCTGAAGGATTTTATTTTTTATACTAGCAGATCAGTTAAAATCTCAAAGGAGTACTCACAGTTTGACAAGCAAGGATTGAAGAGAGCAGGAAATAGAGCATCTAATTAAATAGTTGTCATGTTATTTTGGTGCTCAGGCAAATTAAATATGAGATGTATAGCTTAAAGACTAGAGTTTATCCTTGGGATGTGTTCTGTCAGAAATCGCTCTCTATGCCATTGATGAAACAATGTTGAATGCTAAGAAAGCAGAGGGAAA